>NC_046156.1:64714486-64799274 GCF_011064425.1 Rattus rattus | reverse complement strand
AATTTTAATGGTCTTATTGCTTTTTTGGCATTCTTTATTTGCATGTTCAAGTAGCACCTCTCTTACACCTGAATGTGGCATTGCTTTTTGTTCTGCTGAAGTTAATCTTTGTAAGTCAATGAGAACCTCACCAGAGCCTTGGGTAATTTTAGTGAAAGATAGAGTCCTTTTTCTTGCTTCTTCTACTCTGTTCCGAGCCTTAAAGCCACTAAATGATGTTGTACTATCGTGGTATAATCAAGTTTATCTGCTTATGCCAGTCGGCAAATCGACCCTCACCTAATAAATGATCCTTTGTTATATTTATTTCTTTAGCCTGGTTATGTTGTTCCATGGCCACCGATTCTTCTCTCCACCATGTAAGCCATTGCAATTGAGGACAGCTTCTAACATAGGTGTCATTAAGTCCTTCTAGTCCTGTGGTATAATTCTATTCTGCATAGCCCAGTTGTTTATTACCTGTCTCAAATAGGCTGAGTACATCCGAGTGCTGCCACTGATTCCTTTAATCACCTCTAATCTGCTGTATATGTAGGTTTCTAATTAATTTGAACATACCCTTGAGTATGTTGAACAGTTGAATTTCCCATGCCTCTGCCAAAGCTGGAGATGCACTCACTTCCTTGGGAGCACAGCTTCTTTTATGTCCAGCCTCGGTCTGAGTTCTCTCCCTCCTGGTCCACAATGTTGGGCACCAGCAAATGACCCACACAAATCTTAGTCCCTCCTGACCATAGCTAGCCATAATCAAAAGTAAGAACTTCAGGTTTCCAGGAGTACCTTAGAGCCAAGGGCAGTGCAATTGCAAATTCTCATGTAGCCCTAAATGCAGGTTCTTTAGAGAGACAACATTTCCTCGAGGTTCAAGCAGTCTCAAAACAATTTCTCAGCTTCTACTGACTGACCCAAACATAGTAAAAGCTTTGTTGAATTATTCCACTCAAAGCCAGGCACAAAGGCTTTACTATTCACATCACTACAGTTCCCAGCACCCACGTTGAGTAGTTGTTCCCCTAGCTCTTACAGTCTTTCTGCTTCCCCTTCTGCTGTTCCCTGGGCCTTATGTGTATCATTTCCTTTGTGATTGGGCAGGAGTGTGCTGTAATGTGTCCTTTGCACTGGTTGGGAGTGTATTGTGATATTCTTTATTGGCCGGGCAGGAGTCTGCTGCAGATGTGTTCTCTGTGACTGGCTCCGCAGCTCTGCGTTTTGATTGGTTGTACTTTCGTAGTGGTCTCTGTCAACTGCAGAGCAGAGTGTCCTTGATGAAGAGTGAGGAGACATACTGTGTTTATGTCACTGTGTGGTTTTGCTGCGTGTCTGTCTTTGTTTTGCATGCTTGGTGCCCTGAAGGTCAGAAGAGGCCGTTGGATTTTCTGGACTGGAGTTACAGACGGTTGTGAGCTATCATATTGGGGATGGGGCTTGAACTTGAGTCCTCTGACAGAGCAGCTAGTGTTCTTAACCTCTGAGCCAACTCCAGCCCGTAGGCTCTCTTTTGGGTTCAGTATTATTAAAGTCCTTGAATTGTGTAGTTTTTACTTATGTTTCTCATTGCTAGAGATGTTTATAAATAGGGGCCATTTTCTTGAGAAAATTGTCCTCTTTTCCCCCCTGCACAGTTCCAAGATGAAATGGGATTCTCCAATATGGAAGACGATGGCCCAGAGGAGGAGGAGCGCGTAACAGAATCCCGGCCTAGCTTCAACACTCCTCAAGCCCTACGGTAAGGTGGATGAGACTTAGAGTGAAGGGATTATTGTACTTTGAAAAGCTTTGATTTTTTTTTTTAATTAAAATTAATTTTTAATCAGTCTCTTGTTTAGGATGGGGAGCCCTGGAGGTAAGTTTGTTGACAAATGAACAAAAACAGTCTCCTTATTTTGGGGCAGTGCAGCTATAGACAGCGCTGTATCTGTTTGGGAAAGGAGCAAAAGCATTGCTGGGCCTCAGAGCAGCTCCTCCAGGCGAGCGGTGCTGAGACTTCTGTCGAGCGTCGCGAGGCCAGCCACAGAAACTACCTTCCACCGTGACGTCCACGTGCTGTTCATTGTTTGTCATCAGCATCTCATTTGCTATTTAGGCATTGAGTGAGCAGATATCCTGCTATGATGGCCTAGGACCCAAAACAAGCCTTTTTGTATAAAGTTACTAGTAAGTGATAAGGGGTGACATTATCTTCTATGACCACTTCCTGCTGACATCTGGGTATCGTAGTTGGGGATCCAGGAAAGTTTGAATGCTGGCCCAGGCCAGGAAGAGCAGGCTCTTTACTCATTGTCCAGGCTCTGTGGGATCCTCTGGAGATAGGGAGGCACAGGGCTGGTTGGAGCAGTCTGTGAGTCTGGCCCTCCTTGGGTAAGATGCTGTGGGGCTGACACCTACTCGCCTTGGCCAAGCAGTTCGTAGTTGATGTTCAAATACTGCTGCGGCAGGTCACCAGGGAGAGAGGGGAAAGTTAAGGGATTCAGGGAAAGTTTTTATCCAGGGTGTACATTTGAAATTTCCTGGCCCACAATCCTGGTAGTTTGCTGAGGGGAGTCCCAAGACCAGAGGAGAAAGAAAGCTCCTACCCTCAAGAACGGGCATTAATTAGACTTGGGCTGTTGGTTGACGGCGCTTATTGGAGTCCATGTGACCTGGAAGAGGACAACTCAAGTCATTTCTGTACAGCCTTCAATAATTTTCTAATTTTATCAAAAGAGATAAAATTTACGACATGTTAGCATTACCACTGCCTGTAATCTCTGTTAAGGTCCACATTGCAGAGAAGGCAGTAGACTCACATGCTTGAGTCATAGAAGGAGCTTGGGGACCTAACAGCGATTCAGTAGGTATACGCCAAGTGGGTCCTGAATCTAGGGCAGAGTCAGTCTTTGGCCACCCAAACCAAAGATCCAACACACACTCCCATGGAGGAGGAGCTTGGAGGATGTGTGTACATTGTGTAGGCACAGTGGGGCAGTCAGCTCCCCAACACCTGTCCGGTTTGTACAGGGTCCTGGCAGCGGGTGGGGTGAAGGGCAGCTTTTCACCTAGAGGCTGTCCTTGCCACACTAAAGCATGTTCCAGGTGGAGTTCTTTAGAGACCTTGAGGACTGTTAGTCATAGTAAAGTTTTTTACATTAAACATTTTATTTTATTTTATTTTTCTTTTTTTTTGGAGCTGGGAACCGAACCCAGGGCCTTGCGTTTGCTGGGCAAGCGCTGTACCACTGAGCTAAATCCTCAGCCCCGTACATTAAACATTTTAAAACTCATATTTAGCAGGTCTCTGAAAAGTTTCGAGGACCATTATTTATTAAATAGATCTAAAGTAGATGAGTAGTGGTGGCTCAGGTCTTTAATCCCTGCACTTGTGTGGCAGAGACAGATGAATTCCTAAGTTTGAGGCCAGCCTGGTCTACAGAGAGAGTTCCAGGACAGTCAGGGCTACATAAACATCCTGTCTCAAAAAATATATTTATTATTGTACTGGGTAATTTTTTTGTTTATTTTTGTTTTTTCAAGACAGGGTTTCTTTGTGTGAATTCACAGAGATCTGTGTAGGTTGATGTCATTCATTATGCAGGTAAAGGCAGGTACAGGATAGAACGAGGTCTGTCATTGGACAAGAAGGAAAGATGGGCGGAAAAAGAAAAGTTTTAGAGAGGGAGTGGAGAGAACATATGGCAAATGTTAATATTCCTCTGCACATACTACAGGTTGTTATGACTATTCTTAAGGGATGGGTGTGTACAGAATTTTGTATTATGTAGATGGACAAATTATATTTTATGAACTGGATCGGAGGATATTGTGTAGTGTGTTCTTTCATATGGCAGCTTTATTAAGTTCAAGAGAGTATGTGATGGCAAGACACATTGGGCCCTCTGGAAGAGCAGTTAGTGCTTTTAACTGCTGAGCCATCTCTCCAGTCTGAGCCTTTGAGTTTTATTGGAGATAATTACGGAGGTAGAGATGAGCTGCATCACCCAAAACTCACCCCAGCATGGTGACAGGTCACGAAATATGGAAACGTAGATCACACTGCAGGCAGCTTAACAGTCTGGTGCTGGAGTGTCCTTTCTATGTGGCACTGTTGATATAGCCTTCCAGGCCGCTCTTCTGATTTCTGCTTCTTAGGATGTTTGGCTGATCCTTGCTGTTAGCAGCTTGACTTATCTGAGACAGACTCTTAGCTCTTTTGATTGTTTTCTCATAGGAAGGAGGGGTCTAGTGAGTTGGCTCAGTTTCAGGGACTTCCTGAAGTTATTTTTGAGTTTTTACTGACTGACTTGAAGACCATGATGGGATATTTTGATCTTGGAGATAACTGCTATACAACAATGTAGTACACAGACATACATGTGGGTAAAACACTCATGCATAGGAAACAAAAATAAATAAATCTAAAGAAAAAAGTATCTTTAACCTATTACAAAAGTTTCACTTAACTGTTGCCACAATATAGAAGGCTCCTGGGAATATGATAACTTGTTGCTTGTGGCCAGGTGAGCAGCTCTTTTTCTGATTGCCTAGTATATTGTCATCTTTATTTTTTGTTTTATTTTTACCCAGAACTGATGTGCTTAGGTGTTTGGGTTCTTGCTGTGGTCCCAAAATAGTTTCAAAATAGTTTCTCTTCAAGATGTAGGGGTGCAGTTATGGCCATTATGTGCCAATATGCTCAGGAAGCATGAGAATGGAATTTGCGTGGGTGAAGTTATTTTCGTGGAGGTTGTACAGCAATGTTTGAACTAACAAGTCATCTCTTTTTATCTAAGCTGCCTTAGATTTTAGTGTATTTTTTTCTTGTTACATTGTAGAAGGGCCTTGATAGACTTTATTCTGATTTTCTGTTTGTTTGTTTGTTTGTTTGTTTGTTTTTGATGCTGACAATCAAACCCAGAACTAATGCTTACAAAGCAAGTGTTCTCCATTCTAACTCAGGTACCTCCTTACTTAGGCCTTTGAGTTTTTAAAGAATTGAATTCCTGGGTTCGGTCCTCAGCTCCGGAAAAAAAAAGAAAAAAAAAAAAAAAAAAAGAATTGAATGAAGGCAGCTGAAATGGAAAGGGCTGTACTAGCAGGTCACTGAGACACCAAGTGCTGTACTTTTGGAATATTCTTTGTTGCTACTGGTGTTAGGAAAAGTATCAGCCAAGGACACCCATGACAAAGCTCTCAGCACAAAGGAGATTTGTTTGCTCCAGAGAGACAAAGAGCAAGGATAAGGGATAAGGCAGGAGATAGGGCATAACTGAGAAGGGGAGGGCACCAGGGGAAGGTGGGAGGGGTCTTTGTCCCAGAGGACAAAGGACTGCATCTGAATAGAGAGGAGACAGACAGGGCCCATAGGCAAATGGTGCCTTATAAAAGCAAAAGCCGGGAGGACCAGGTGTTTAATGTTAGTTAAGTGGGCATCCTGATTGCTGACCCAAAGGGGGCTTTGATCGCTGGGCTTCAGTACTTGGGTAGTCAGCCTCAGGAAGAGGACGTAGCCAAATAATCAATCTTGGTGGCCAGCTGTAACGGTCTTTAGCAAGGCAGAGGGAATGGGGGAGAAGGGCAAGGCCTGCCAGAGCCCCCCAATTTTGAGGAAGTCCTAAAGTGGTACGTGTTAGTATAATGCTAGAATGGTGGAGTCCCACTAGCCCACAAGTGTTTCTCTGCTCCTAGATTTTTATTTCATCTCCTCTCTCTGTTTTATAGAGAGAAGTAATTGTGTTAATATAAGGTGGAAAATATTTCAGGTTATTCTGTGGAATTGTTGGGATTGAACCTCGGGCTTCAAGCATTCTAGGCATGAGCTCAAACTCTTCCAACACCAGACATTTTATATGAACACAGTGCTAACAGTTGAGGAAAGTATTTGCTTAAGGAGAAGGACATTGTGATCAGAGTGGTTAATATGCTGTTAACAAGGAATTTGCTGTGTTGTGGACCTAGGGAAGTATACAAGTTATGTTCTTGTTGTGAGTAGGTTTGAGGAGCCATTGGCCAACTTACTAAACGAACGACATCGGACAGTGAAAGAGCTGCTTGAACAGCTGAAAATGAAAAAATCTTCAGTCCGACAGCAGCCTGAAGTGGAGAAGCTGAAGCCTCAGACGGAGAAAGTCCATCAGACTCTGGTTCTTGACCCGGCACAAAGGAGCAGGCTTCAGCAGCAGATGCAGCAGGCAAGGCTTTTCTCATGGCCTTGTAGTTGGATTATCTCCTGGCCTAACAGTGAAGCCAGGAGTGAGCAGTATGGTAAAGTCAGGGCGGCCGTCCTACTTCCTTCTGCTAGGACCTTAAAGGCCCTATAATGTGCAGGATTAGAGATTTCAGAATTCTTAGTAATGCATTCAAACTCAATGCCGGGCTGTATTAGTTTCTCTTGTTTCAGTCTTAGTCTCTCTAGTTTGAGGGTCAGGTTTGTCTGAGTTTGTGGTTTTGGTCAAAGGGCATAACTCAAACACATGCCAAGATCCTGCTTTGCTCCAGTCTCTCTGAGAAGCAAGATAAGTGTGATGCATTTGCAGATTTCTGAGGAAGATCAGTCTTTCTGAAGTGGCAACATGATATATAATGTGTCTTTTTTTTTCCTTCCCAGCATGTTCAGCTCTTGACACAAATCTACCTTCTCACCACCTCCAACCCCAACCTCAGCTCCGAGGCCAGTACCACCAGAGTATTTCTGGTAAGGCTCCATGTATCCATACCTTGGAAGACTTAAGTATGATAGTAGCCGAACAAGTCGTTTTTAACTGTTAATGTTATGTACTGGTTGTAATCTACATTTCTTCTCCTTCTCTCCCGCATGTGTTTGTTCACGGTACCTGCCTGTCCTGTGACTTCCTCCATTTGCTTGTTGGTTAAATTGCTTCCTCCTTATCTTGAGATCCGATTTGCCTTTTTTGAGGTTGGGGGGGTGTCTCATGCTGCTCAAGCTGACCTCAGACTCATGAGTTGACCTGATCTTCCTGCCTCTCCTTGATAAGTACCTGAGTTACAGATGCACACGTCCGTGCCCACTTATGGGCACTGTGGGTATAACCCAAGGCTTCCTGTGTGTTAGGCAAGCACTCATTGAGCTCCTCAGCCCTCTTAGCCTTTGAGACTTCTGTTTTTATTGATGTTGAGTTCATTGCCTGTTTATTAGGCTCAGCCTTAGTTTTAATGCAGAATTAATTGTGCTTATGACATTTTTAAGTCTTTTGAAAGATTTATAAAGTTTAATGGGCCCTCCCTCTTTCCCACTCTTTCTTCTTCTGTTCCCCCCCAGTTTTTTCTTATTCTTGTAGATTTAATAATAGATCTATGAAAGGAGGTAAGATAGAAGTTTCCATTAGGAGTGGCTCTGTGAGAAGGGAATCTGGAGAAAGCCCTTTGTGGTTTCATGATATATTTGACAATACGCCAAACTTCCTTTGTGGTAAAAGAGGCGCTTCACTTCTTGTATTTATAAGATCATGAGATAAAAATACTTTTTGATACATCATTCAGAAAATTTTCAAAAACTAGATTAATGTATGTCTATCAGTATTTTGCCTACATGTACGCTAGTACACAACATGTGTGTTTGATGCTTGTGTTGGCCAGAAGAGGTTGACAGATGCCCTGGGACTGGGGTCAAGGATGTTTGTCAGCCACCACACGGGTGTTGGGGACCAAACTTTGGTCTGCAAGAGCAGCAAGTGCTTTTTAACTGCTGAGCCAGCTCTCCACCATCAGCAATGTAAAAACAAGACAAAAACAAAAAGCAATAAATGGGCAGGGGTGCTGGTGCTGGTGCTGGTGCTGGTGCTGGTGCTGGTGGACACCTTTAAACTCAGCACTCAGGAGGCAGTGATGGGTGGATCTCTGAGTTTGAGGCCAGCATGGTCTACAAAGTGAATTTTAGTACAGCCAGGGCTGTTACATAGAGAACCCTGTCTTGAAAAACAAAACAAAATCCCCAGGAAAACCCAAAACTAGAGGTGTTTGTGGTGGTGTTATCTAACTTCCATATTTAGTATTTGTTGAATGAGAATGGATGATCCTGAATTGGTCTGTCCAGGCCTAGAGAGGGAGACTGTCTCAAAACTCTGGGGGATGTGTATGGGAATCTAATATTCTGCCATTCTTCCTCCTCACGCTGCTGAGGTTAAATCTAGGGCTTTTAGTGTACTTCATAACAGCTCACTGCTGAATCCTCATTCTGCCTTGAGACTATATCATGCATCTGGAAGACTGAGGAGTGTTACAGGACAATAATTAAAATAAGGCATGGGGCTGTTCGTCCAAAGAACCTGGGTTCAGTTCCCAGCATGCCTTTGGCTGCAGCTCACAACAGTCCATAACTTTAGTTCCAGGGAATCTGATTCCCTCACACTGACATACATGCAGGCAAAACACTAATGCATGTAAAATAAAAGTAAGTAAATAATTAAAGAGAAAAAGACAAATGGCGTGGATCTAGTTCCTGAGTTTATCTGCCTCTAATCCTATCACAGGAGGGGCCCTTCTTCCTTAAGAGGTGGAGGACTGTGGTATTAGTTATCTGGAGTCACCTCAGAACGCCTCTGTGTCCTTTCTTCCCAGAAAGAGCTGGGCACCTTTGCTGAGAACTCCATTGCTCTTCACCAGCAGTTCAACCCCGGGTTCCAGACCTTGTTCCAGCCTTGTAACTGGATGGGGGCTATGCAGCTCATTGAAGACTTCACCCACATCAGCATTGACTGCAGTCCTCATAAAACCGTCAAGAAGACTGGTAGGAGATGCGTGTGTCACGTTCAGGTTCTGATGGGTAGCGAAAGATGCAAGTCTTTAATGTTGTAGCTATAATTCTTAGGGTACAGGAGATTTATAGTTTATTCTGTCTGTCTTTTATCCTCTGTTTTCTAGGCTTTATGGTTTTATGTTAATGTCTAAAGAATAGGCAAGGTAGGGATGCAGGAACATTGCTGGGCTGGGCTTGACTGACACGTGGTGAGGGTCTGTGTTATGTGAACTGGGCTTGAGTGACACGTGGTGAGGGTCTGTGTTACGTGAACGGTAGTTGGGGTTTGGTTGGGGTTTGGTAAAAAGGAAAGTCAGGTTGTGAATTTCAGTTGTGTTCACTTTCAAGGTCAAATTGCAGTGGCTGGGGATGTAGCTCAGTGGCAAAGTACTTCCCTCCTGTGACAAATGTTTACAGTTCATTTGTAAACTTGGGGCCTAACTCCCAAATCAGCATTTCATTCAAAACGGGAATGTCACTGGTCCTTTCTGTGTATTGTTTCTGAAATTACATTTATATATCTAAGCACGTGCACTCAGAGAGAGACCGATAGACACACACGCGGGGACGAGAGCGAGGAAGGGAGCACACATCCCACAGTACACCAGACAGCTTAGGAATTGGTTTCCTCCTCCTACCACGTGGGTTCCAGGAATTGAAGTCAGGTCATTAGGCCCAGGGGCAAGTTCGTCTCACTGGTGTCTAGATTTGTAAGAGAGAATAACCAAATTGTAATTTTTTTTAGTCTTGGAAGAACAAAAATCTTGTTGAAAGTCTTTGTCTTGCAAAGACTGTGTAAAGAGAGATGGGGTGAGACTGTGTGAGTCTAGCAGTGTGTGGGTTCTCTTAGTGCCTGTGCTCCTGTGTCAGTGGAGAAAGTGTTCTTACAGGAACGGACAAGAGACTGAGCTTGGCAGATCTGCTGTTAGGCAAGTGTAAGGTTGAAGTGACTGGAAACTTGAGGAGTCAAGTAAGAGGAAGAGCTCTGTGTGAATGCTGAAGTGGCCTCAGGCCTTTGTGAAGCTCGTTGGTTCTTGGGTTATATTTTATCTCAGATGTTTTTTTCCTACAGCCAGCGAATTTCCCTGTTTGCCAAAGCAAGTGGCTTGGATCCTGGCCACAAACAAGGTTTTCATGTATCCAGAGCTCCTCCCAATATGTTCGCTGAAGGCAAATAATCCTCGGGATAAGACCATCTTTACCAAGGCTGAGGACAAGTACGTTTACCATGGAGATGACAGTAGTGCATTAGCGAAAGACAAAGACAGGCAAACGCTTGAGAGAGAGGCTTGGGGTAAATGAGTTGTGTGTGACAAAAATAGGCCAAAGAAAAGCCGTGTAGATAGACGCGTCTTTCACAGGGGATACCACACGTGTTAAAACCTTTTATCCTAGTTTTACTTTGTGAGTATGGGTGTCTTCCTGCTTGTTCGTCTGTGCACATGTGCATGAATGACATCGCTGACCAAAGCCAGCAAAGGGCATCGGAGCCCTTGGAACCAGAATTACGGTGTGAGTCACCATGTGGGTGCTAATGAAGCTGGGTCCTCTGCAGGAGCAGGCTGTACTCTGAAGCACTGAGCCCTCTCTCCAGCCTTGTCTCCCCCCGCCCCCACCCCCCATGTTCTTACTCGTTTTTTGTTCTTACCCTTTAGTCTCTGATGCTCCCATTTCTAATTTTAAAATTTAAAAAAGAAAAACAAAAATAAAAAAAAAAAAACAAAAAAAACCAAAACCAGAAGGATTTGCTGAGTGATGGTGGCACATGCCTTTAATTCTAGCATTTGGGAGGCAGATAGAGGCTGATCTGTAAGTTCAAGTCCAGCCTGGTCTACAGGGAAAGTTCCAGATCAGCCAGAGCTACACAGGGAAAACTTGTCTAAAAACAAGACAACAACAAAACAAAACAAAAGAACTTCAAATTGTCGTTTTATGCTTGAGTTATTCATGATTTATTTATTGCTGTCTGAGTTAGGCCCTCACTGATCCAAAGCTAGACTTGTATCAGCCATGCTATTGTGGATGATCTTGAACTTTGAACCCTCTGGCCTCCACATTCTAAGATCTGTAGGTTTGTTTGTTTTTGTTTTTTTATTTTGGTACTGAAGTTTTGTTTTTGTTTTTTTTACCTTTGGGGGAGGGGTTTGGGTACAGAATGATATCGTGTAGCCTGGGCTAGCCCCAAGTAGTACTCCCACCTTGGCCTCTGAAAAGTATTGAGATTGCAGGAGTGTGCCACCATGCCTGGGATAACTTATCTTGTCATATGATGGTTTTTGGTGGTATTTGAATTGTAAACCTTCTCATTTGTCCGTACTCAGCCCTATATCTCAGACCCTCAGTTCTCTTGAAACCAATCTAGTGCACAGGAGAGTTCGATCCTAGGGTCTTCCATATGGTAGGAAAGCACTGGAACCAGTGAGTTAGCCACATTACAACTCTTGCTCTCTTGGTACAGGCTTGTGTCTTGAAGCCCAGGCTGGTCTTCAACTTGGCATCTTCTGCCTCAACCACCTGTGTGTTGAGGGTGTGTGATTGGCTGTTTTTGTTTGCTCTTTTTCTCTGTTACAAGACTTCACTAAGGATGTTTGTGCAAAGAGCTTTAAGCACATCTATTTTCAATATGCTGGGGGTTAATCCAGGGTCATTAAGCTTAAAATACTCAGTGCTCTAACTCCGAAAGTGTGGGAGTTGTGGCGCATGAGCAGTGTCGAGAGCTCCTTTGCAGAATGTTCTGTGGAGATAGGTTGTCTCACCGCCTCTCTCTCAGTCTGTTAGCCTTAGGACTGAAGCACTTCGAAGGGACTGAGTTTCCGAAGCCTCTGATCAGCAAGTACCTTGTGACTTGTAAGACTGCTCACCAGCTGACGGTGAGGATCAAGAACCTCAACCTGAACAGAGCTCCCAACAACGTGATTAAAGTGAGTGAGTGTGAAAACCGCGTGCCTCCCTTTCTCCTCAGCTGTCAGTGAAGCGAGGGAAGGCGGTCCAAGGGAGGGCCGATTTAACGGGGGATTCCTCCCAGTCTGTGATTAGTTCTGCTGTTTGCCTACTGAGGCATTGATTCCATTTGCCCCACAGTACCTTCACCTATCCTCTCAGGAATATTTAAATAAGAAATCATTTGTGTCACAGGATTCCACAAATTCTTGTTTCTTCTACCCGTATTGTGTCTCTTTCTCTGGCTTTCTGTAGCGAGACAGTTTTCCATTTGGGAACCTTCCTAACAGTACTGCTTTCTTTTCTTTAAAAGATTTCTTTTGTTTTTTAATTAGGCACGGGTCTGTGTGGGTCTGTGCACGTGTGTGGAGGTGCCTCATCCCCTGAAGCTGGTGTTGTATGGAGTTGTGAGGCACCTGACATGGGTGCATGGGTGCTGGGGACCGAGCTGGTGTTCTCTCTAAGAGCAGCTCCGGGTCTTAACCATGGAACCTTTTCTCCAGCTTCCAGAGCTGCTTTCTTATTTCATTCCTTCTGTTAAAGTTAGTGTAGAATATACTCTGGGAGTCACAGAAACCAGTTGTGGTAGTGCGTGCAGACCTGTGCGTGCAGAGACTGAGAGGCTGCAGTTGTGAGTTTGAGACCACCCAGGGCTCCACAGTGGATAAACAAACTGCAGGAGAAAAGATGAAGTAGCTTAAAGAGTCAGACCGTTTTATGAGGCTTTTGTTATGAAAGTGTTTTGTCCCTTTTCCTGGTACCCAAGTGTTTGGGAAGGTGGCGTGCTCGTGCTCACGGTGGTGTTACACAGCAGGCTTGTAACTGACTTCTTGGTGCTTGGATTTAGGACTAAATTACTCACCTTCAGTCATAGATTCCTGCCTGTCTGCCTTCGTTTTTTCCTCCCTCTCTCGCTGCTTGTCTGCCTTCCTCCCTCTGTGTTAGAAATTGATGTCTCACTGAACCATGACCCTACTCTCCCTCCTCACTCATTTACTCTTGTAAAGATGTGTTTGTTTCTTATGTTGTTCTTTTTTTTTTTTTAAGATTTATTAATGTATTATAGATGAGTACACGGTCGCTGTCTTCAGACACACCAGAAGAGGGCATCAGATCCCATTATACCTGGTTGTGAGCCACCATGTGGTTGCTGGGAATTGAACTCAGGACCTCTGGAAGAGTGGTCGGGTGCTCTTAACCGCTGAGCCATCTCTCCAGCCCTATTCATATATTTTTAAAATCATTTATTTACATGGGTAGGTGCGTGCACACATGAGGTCAGAGGACCGACTACTTGGGGAAGCCTGTTCCTTCCTTGTACCCAGCTTAAGCCTGCTGGCTCCACCATTACTCTGTTTATTAGCTGGCTAGTTTGTGTGAGGCAGTGTCTCCCATCGTATGCTCTCCCTTTATTTATTCTCTGATTGATGTGAGGCTTAGTCTCTTTCTCTGTTTACCCTTGTCTGTCCTAGAGCTTTTTCTCTGCTCCCAGACAGTATTAAAGTACTGGTATTAAAGGTGTGTGTCTGCACACCCAGGCTATGACTTTTAAAATGAGACTGACATCATCTATCTGTCCCTCTCTTTCTCCTCCTCCTTTTTACCTGGATTACAGATGGGTTCCATGGTGCTTGGTTCATAGTGCCTTTTCTTCGGTCTTCCAGTTAATACTCTTACTTGCTTAAAAGTAATTTCTGTGCGTAAAAGGAGGGTTAAGCTCTGTGTCCAAGGGAAGGCATTTAATAAGGTTATTTTGATCATTTACTTCCTGTTCTTTGTGACCTAAACTTCCAAGTTTCACTACAGTGGGGGGTCATAGGGGAAGCTAGGTCTGACGTTTAGTGGTTATCAGAATGGATGTTTGCATTTAGGTATTGAATAATTATAAAATCTTCATTAATTAGAGATACTTTGAAATGCAGAAACGTTCAGCATATATTCTTGATAATTTTGTGTGTGTACGAAACCATCGGCCTCCCCCATTTACCAGTCTAAATGAATGTGACTTACACTTGTGTTTTCACATTTAGTTTTATAAGAAGACCAAACAGCTGCCAGTTCTGGTGAGGTGCTGTGAAGAGATCCAGCCACATCAGTGGAAGCCGCCTATTGAGAAAGAAGAACACCGGCTTCCATTCTGGTTAAAGGTCTGGCCTTCCTTCAAAATCTGTGTGAGGCACAAGTCACTAAAAGCTCCTATAGGAGTTGAATTCAGGAAGCGTTTCTAGAATTGGAATGTGGTTATGTTAGACATTGGTGCAGACAGGGAAAAACTGTTCTTGGAACTGTGGGTTGAGGCTGCCTTTCGGTAGTCCTTAGAATCAGAAAGCGAATTTCCCTTTCCCCTACCTTCTGATGTGTGCTACAGCAGAGTGTTCTTGTCCTGTAGGCTAGTCTACAGTCCATTCAGGAAGAACTGCGGAACCTAGCCGGAGGCGCTACAGCGGGAGGAAGTGTGACCGCAGCCACTGAGACCAGCACAGATCAGCACTTGCAGAAAACCAGCCCTGTCGTGGGTGGTGACACTCAGTACCCACTGCTGCTGCCCAAGGGTGTAGTACTGAAGCTGAAGCCGGGTTCCAAGCGCTTCTCCAGAAAGGCTTGGCGACAGAAGCGGCCCTTGGTCCAGAAGCCTCTCCTCATCCAACCCAGCCCCTCTGTTCAGCCTGTGTTCAACCCTGGGAAAATGGCAACCTGGCCAACTCAGTTAGAAGTCCCTCCAAGCAACATGGTGGTCCAGATTCCTCATCTGATCCAGCCAGCTGCTGTTTTACAGACTCTTCCAGGTTTCCCTTCGGTGGGTGTCTGTGGAGAAGACAGCTTTGAGTCTCCCGCAGCACTGCCTGCCATGCCTTCTGGGTCTGAAGCCAGAACCAGCTTCCCCTGGTCTGAGTCTCAGTCAGCACCACCTTCGTCCTCTGCACCCAAATTAATGCTTTCCTCACTTGGCCCCTCTAATTTTCGAAAGCCATATGTGAGGCGTAAGCCCACAAGAAGAAAAGGAGCCAAGGCTTCCCCCTGTGTGAAACCTGCTCCCATCATCCACCCCACACCTGTCATCTTCACAGTTCCTGCCACCACAGTGAAGGTTGTAAGCCTAGGAGGTGGCTGTAACATGATCCAGCCTGTCACAGCAGCTGTAGCACCCAGTCCCCAGACCATCCCTATCACCACTCTGCTTGTCAACCCTACTTCTTTCCCCTGTTCATTAAACCCACCCCTCATGGCCTCCCCCATCTCCCCCTTACTTGTTTCCAGCAATCCCCTGGCTCTCCCTGTCACATCTCTTCCTGAAGAGAAGGCTCACGTGAGCTTGGATATTGCCGAAGGGAAAAATGCTCCTCAGAACCCCGAGCCCAAAATAAAACCCCAGGAACCAACCCCTCAGTGTGCTACTGTCTTCTCCAAAGAGGAGCCCAGGTCATGGCGTCCTTCAGCAGATACAGGAAACCAGGAAGCAGTCTCTGAATCCAGTGCCTGCAGCTGGGCTGCTGTGAAAACAGAAGGCCAGGAAGGGTCTTCAGAGAAGAGTGTTTGTGGCTGGACTGTTGTGAAAACAGAAGATGGTGGGCATGCTGTGCAGCCATTGCCTCAGGATCCCCAGGGCTCTCTGAACTCTCCATCGAAGGATTTATTAAACATGGTCAAGTTGGAAGCCGAGGATTGTATGGAGGAGATCTCCAGCGACTTCCCCAAGCAGGACATTGGCGAGGAAGTGAAAGAGGAATGCTCTATGGAGTTAGACAGGGACTCCCCACAGGAAAAGGCGAGTAGTGCGAGTGAGATGAGTAAACAGACAGCCACGCCAAGGGAAGAGACGCAGGCCGCTAAATCCCCTTCTGTGTCTCAAGATGCTCCCGATGAGGGACGACCAATTAGGGATGCAAGCAAAGGATTGCCACAAAGCACTCTGTCCTCCCTGGACCAGGGCACAGTGCTTAGCAGTCCTCCAGGGAAGCCTGAGGACTCAGCCAACGCTGATGGTCAGTCTGTGGGAACCCCAGCAGGAACAGACACTGGAGCGGAGAAGGACGGGGCTGAGGAAGAAGAGGAGGAGGACTTTGATGACCTCACCCAAGATGAAGAAGATGAACTGTCCTCAGCTTCTGAGGAGTCTGTACTTTCTGTCCCAGAGCTCCAGGTAAGGGCCAGAGCAGTGGCAAGTGCATGGCGACTAGGTGGAGTGCTCACTCTTACAACGTTATGGTCATAAACTGCTACTTGCCTTTGGAGTATCTGTGGAACATAATTTTGACCTTTGTGTGAAATGCTGTGTGTAGGGGACATTTCGTTTGAATTAGATTCATTGAAGTGTTCATTTGAATTACTTGAGCACACTTTTTTAAAAATTTGTGTTATATAATTCATTTATTCGTATGGTGAATCCATGTGATGATATGTGCAGAGGTCAGAGAGTGAGGACGGGGTGGTTATCGCCTTCCATCATGTGGGTCCCAGGTGTTGAGCTCATGTCAGACTTGACAGCAGGATCCCGTACCTGTTGAGTCGCCGCACTGACTGCCTTGAGCGTCCCTCACGTGCCACAAAACGAAACCTAAGAAAACAGAAGTCCCTGTTGCCCACCTGGACCACATGGGATAAGGAGAGAGCTGATTTTCCTAAGTTTTCCTCGGACCTCTCCCATGAGTGCCATGGCATACATGTACCTCCGTGCATGCACACAGCCACAAATAAATGTGATTTTAAAGAACAGACCAGAAGGCTGGAGAGATGGCTCTACAGTCAGGATCACCTACTGTTCTTCCAGAGCATGCAGGCTTGAGTTGCAGCATGCACCTACATGGCTGCTCACCACCCACAGTGGCTCCAGTTGTAGGGAATCTCATGCCCTTCTCAGGCCTCGCTGGCATGTGATACACAGATCTACATGTAGACAAAACTGATAAAATAACAAAGTAATACTTAAAAATACTTGTAAATAGTCATAAGAACTGGAGGAGTAGCTACCAGCACAGCATGTATCTGTCAGGCCGTAGTGGTGCACACCAAGTCCCAGCACTCGGGAGGCAGAGGCAGGCAGGTCTCAGGTCCAGGCCAGCCTGGTCTATAGCGTGAGTTCCATGACAGCCAAAGAAATCTTGTCTTGAGAAAACCAAACATAGAGCATGTACTTAACATGCACAAGGCCCTGACTTAATCCCCAGCCACGTAGAGAAGAAGCAGAGGAGTAGAATGAGGATGTCAAGAAGTAAGGAGGAGGAGGAAGAGGAGAAGGGAGGTGACGATGAAGGAAGGAGAAGGAGAAAAGGTGTAAAAAGTTCTTAAGTGTCGGGCATAGCAGAAGCAAAGCTGTTCTCACGACCCCAGACTCCTGAGTGTTGGCCCTGCTGTCCCTGAATCTCGTGCTGCTACTCCTGTACATCAGCACTCTGCGAGCGGCTAGGAGCCCTGGAAACATTCTCTGGTGTAGCACAGCCAACGTAATCCTGCCCTGACTACCTCACAAATAAATGGGACCCAGACTTTGCTTAGTGATTTTGGCTTTGATAATTACTGGGGGGTAACCCCTAATCTACTTTTCTAACTGCTGATCTGACTACCTCCCCAGCAGTGTTCCCCAGACACTTGCAGTTTCTCCTGGCCATGTGTTCGTGGTCCATCTCCTCTCATGGTGCCTTCTCCTTCCTCTTCCTCCTTCTCTCGTTTGCTCTTCTGCAATGTACACCAGGTGACTAAAAGATCTGCCTACCTCTAATCCCTCTAGTAGGTGGATGTAGCCACTTTTCTTTAACCTACAGTTTTAAATTAAGGAACAAGGTTTGCACAGTAAAAGCTGGTAAACAGAGAAGTCTCTCATAGTAGACCGGCGTTCTGGGCACAGAGTTTAGCTTTACGTAGCGACAGAGCAAACCTCAACAATACGCTGCTTTTAGGAAACAATGGAGAAACTGACTTGGTTGGCATCTGAAAGGCGGATGAGTCAGGAGGGTGAGTCTGAGGAGGAGAACTCCCAGGAGGAGAACTCTGAGCCGGAAGAAGAGGAGGAAGAGGAGGCAGAGGGAATGGAAACCTTGCAGAAAGAGGATGAAGCGACCGATGAAGCAGGTGGAGGTGCTGCTGAGAAACCCCCGTCTACCTTGGCCTCACCTCAGACTGCTCCAGAAGTAGAGACCAGCATAACCCCAGCAGGTCAGTGCATCAGGTCCCCAAGGAGGCTAAGTTTCCCTTAGCTGCAGTGCCCAGAGATAATGGGCTTTATCTCATGGAGGTTTTCTTCCCTTCCTGACCAGACTAGAGCTGTCTCTGCAGAAAGTTAATTCTCATCAACCCTCGATTTGCACTAGGCTGTCCTGTGTTCTCTCTGTGTTTCTTGCCTCTTGTGTGCTGGAGGCTAAGAGCTGTTCGGCTTTCGTGTTCCTCCTTCAGCTTCCCTTCTGTCGTTTGAGGCAGGGTCCTATGCCATAGCTCAGGCAGTATCAGAGGTGTTAGGCCACCTCTCCTCCTTCCTGGCCTTGGACTCCTTCCTCAGCTGCAGAACTCACGGGCCACCTGTGTCCCTGTGACTCTTGAAGAGCATGTGGTGCACTGGGCAGTACTGGTGCTGTCATGGGGACAGGCTGGCTCTGCTGCTGTCCTAGCTGCTCCTCCCTAGCTGTGCCAGGGGAATAGTTGGGGTGCATGGTGGGGCTTGTGTGCTGGATGGCATAGTCCCAAGGACTGAGAAGGAATCTTTTTCACCACTCCAAGGGGAGAGCATCAAAGCTGCTGGGAAGGGACGGAGCAGTCATCGGGCTCGGAGCAGACGGGGAAGTCGGGCCCGGTCCAGCAAGGATGCCTCCAAGCTGCTGTTGCTGTACGACGAGGACATTCTTGACCGGGACCCACTCAGGGAGCAGAAGGACCTGGCATTCGCACAGGCTTACCTAACCAGGGTAGGCATCTGCCGCCATTCTGGCCAGGCTGAGCATCTGTAGTTGCTGCTTTGGAGGAAAATGCTTGAAACATGATTAAGGGGGTGGCTTAGTAACAGAGCATGTCTAGCATGGGCAAGACTGGGTCAGCCCCAGCACAACCAAAACCAAGTCTTTTCTCTAGGTGCACAGTAGACTTCGTTGTCTCTGCCATAGTGTTCTCTAATGACTAGCAGGAGACGTGTGGATTGGTCATTGGTGCCCCACTCTTACTTGTCTCATTTCTCTTTCACCCAGAGATTAGGAGAAAGACAGAAAGACGTCCCTCAGTGGCACCTTGGGACTTCCCGTATTGGGCCGATATAAGACCTTTACTGAGCATTCAGTGAAAAGATTGGCAGTTGGTGTGTGGACGGGAGAGCTGGTCTCCGGATCAAACCTTGGTCTTTTGTGTCTAGATACACCGCAGCTTCCTCCTTCCTTAATAACTCAGCAGAGAGAGGTCCTCCAGGGTAGGCATGGCTTTCCTTGTCTGCTACAGCAGAGGGAGGTCCTCCAGGGTAGGCATGGCTTTCCTTGTCTGCTATTTTATAGACGTCCCAAGTTCATGTACTCTGTTCCTTGGTATGGCGTGTCTTAAAGTCCATATACACATGGCCTCTCACCTGCTTAATGCAGGTGAAAAGCAGCCCCTGGTTTTTAAAGGTTTAAAGGCTGTCCAGTTGCCCCTTGGAGAAAAGGAGTTCTGCCTTGCTGCTTGTTGTGTGTGCTTTGTTACTTCATGGGTCAGAGCGGTGCCTCTGAGGGGAGCTCTGAGAGCCCTGTGAGCATCGCTGCCTTCTGTGCCTTGCTAGTTAGGAGTGCAGGCCCGGAGAAAGGTTGCTTACTGCTGAGTGTTCCTTGTAGGTGCGAGAAGCCCTCCAGCATATCCCTGGCAAATATGAAGATTTCCTTCAGATCATCTATGAATTTGAGTCAAATGCCCAAATGCACAGCGCTGTGGATCTCTTCAAAAGCTTGCAAACTCTTCTCCACGACTGGCCTCAGCTCTTGAAGGACTTTGCTGCTTTCCTGCTGCCTGAGCAGGCCTTGTCCTGTGGACTCGTAAGTCCACTTTGTCGAGCAGAGACTACAGCAGACTCCGGGGCAGAGGCAGAGGGGCTTGAATGCAGTGCTCAAGACAGTTCCAGTCTTCCCATTTGTTTACTGGGTTTTATCTGTAGTTACCAGTGGAGATCTTGATAAGTCACACTCTGCCCTCACTCCTCACTCGTGAAAAGTACATTTTTAATTTTTTCTTTTTTAAATACATGGAGTTTCTGGGTAGCCTCTGTTGGCCTGGAAGTCATTGCTTAGATCCGGCTACACAGAAATTAAACTACAGATGCTCAGTAGACTACAGTTACACAGAAACCCCTCCAGGGCTGGGATTAAAGGCATAAGCCGTCATGCCCCATCTCCTTTATACTAAGCATTTGTTGAGTGTCAGGCAAATCTTGATGCTAAGCATAGCAGTTAAAAATATTAATTTCTCTGCCATCAAAAGAGCATCTAGTCTCAAGAAAGTCTGTAACATAAAGATTATTAACGTTGTCAAGTATGCAGTACATTATCTTTATGATGAGAATTCTTTATTGAAAACTAAAGCAACATTCTAGAGAATTGTTAAGTAAAGTGAGTGAGGAGATGGTGTGTGTGTGTGTGTGTGTGTGTGTCTGTCTGTCTGTCTGTCTGTCTGTCTGTCTGTGTGCCTGTGTGCCTGTGTGTGTGCACGTGCTTATAATTTTAGCATTCAGGAAGCTGAGCTAGAATCATTGCTGCTGGTGCATGGCCAGCCTAGGATGCTGGATTCTGTGAATCTGGTCTCCAAAAGGAAAGGGTTGGAGAGTGAGAGTTGAAATGGGAGGAATCACGTGATGTGCATGCTGCCTCCTAAGTATTGTCCCTATGCTTGGTTGGCAGAGAAAGAGGAGACAGACAAGGAGGGAGGGGAAGGGGGCGGTGGTGGCAGGGGGCGGGGGGATGAGAATGAATGAATATGTTGTAGTTGTCCTAGACTAGTCTTCTCATCCTGACAGGTAGAAACAGAAACCGGAATGAAGGAGTAACCTTACCATTTTGACAGATTGGTGCTCATTTGATGGCAGGTTAACTATAAAGTTAATGCCTGTCTTCCTTCTGGCATCACTATGAGGATTAAATGAACATATATACAAAAATAATTTGTACACTCTGACATTCCACTTGAGTTTGAATATCTTATAATGCATAAAATAACAAAGAACTTGAGATTTATTTTATCTCTTTGATTTGTTTTTTATTTGAGACAATTCTCCTGTGTACCCATGTTGACCTTGACCTTGGGGTCCTTCTGTCTCCGCCTGTCCCCGACTGGGCAGAGGAGATTCATGTCTATTGTCTTTCATTCACGCCTCCATTTCTGGGGTTGGGTGGGGTCTTACACAGACTCCCTGTCATGGCAGTGCCTCTGGCCCAGTGCTCTTAGCTCCTCTCAGAGTCTTCATGTGTGGCTCTAGCTATGCGGTGACTCCTTTCTTGTCTTCCTTCCACTCTGACAGTTCGAGGAGCAACAGGCTTTTGAGAAGAGTCGCAAGTTCCTTCGGCAGCTGGAGATATGTTTTGCAGAGAACCCATCGCACCACCAGAAGATCATCAAGGTTCTTCAGGGCTGTGCAGACTGCCTTCCTCAGGACATCACTGAGGTGCCCCCTGTCAGCCTGTTCTTCCCCATTAGATTTACGTATTTAATGTGTGTGCGTGTTTTATGTGCACGATTGTTTGTGCATCACACGCATGCCTGGTGCCTGCAGAAGTTAGAACTGGAGTTACAGTTGTGGACTCCCATGTGGTACTGGGAACCTAACCTGGGCCCTCAGGTGCTCTTGACTCCGGAGCCATCCAGCACCCACATCTGACTCCTCACTGTTACTTCTCTCTCCGCCTTTGGGGTCTATATCATTTCCCTCTGACAGTACAGAAAGCAAGAGTGTTTTCGACTTAGCACTGGGAAGCCAGAGCCTGGCTGGCCCTCACAAGCTCAGAGGACCATCAGTGCTCTGACAGGGAGGTTGAAGAAAGTAGGTGCTGAAGGGCTTGTCCTCCTCTTCTTGCTTATGCATGGGGTCAGTCAGGCAAGAATGGCAAGTATGTCATTGGGAACTGACTCCTAGAAGTTGTCCTTTAACTACACAGGTGTGCTGTGGCATGTATACCCCAGACACTTAGGTGGTTTAGGATGGGTTCCCAGGTCCACTTCGTCACAGGGCTCAGGTCCCTTGTAGGACTCGGGAAGTTGACTGCGCTTATCCCACACTGCAGGGTGGGTATTGGGCTGTGAGAAGCTGCCTCGGGACATCAGGACACCGATCCAGGGGTGGGAAACACAGTCTTGAGTGCAGGACACAGCCAGAGCTGCCTTGGGTGTGGGTGTGGGGTCCTTGGGCCTGCAAGGAGGCGGGGGGAGGGGGTGTCGGTTCTCAGGCTTTGTCATCCTGTTGCTGCTAGGTTGCCGTGGAAGAGCTGAGAACAGAGTATGCCCCCACTCCCAACCCCCCGCCCCCGAGCTGGATATAGCCCAGGGCCATGGGGGAAAAGAAGGGGGGATGCTCCAGCTGGTCTCACTTGGAGAGTCTTTGACTGGATCGAGGTGGCAGGCTTGTGCTTGGTGGTGTCTGCCACTGGGTGTGCTGGGAGGCCTTCTAAGGGAGATTAGGGGTGGCTCTCTAGGGGAAGGGCTTCTCTACAGCTCCCATGAAAAGAGGCAGTCCATGGTTTCAAGTCATTTATTGTCATGGTGGAAAGTGGATGAATAAAACCGTACCCCCTTCTCAGAGTGGGCCTAAGATTAAATACCTTTTGCAGGGAGGAGTGTTTGGGAAGGGAAATTCATTGGCTAAGCCTCCAGGCCTTTGGGTATCATTATAATAGAGATCTGTCTTGAGCCTTTGTGACCTATGGTCATGTCCTGCCTGTGAAGGGGCTTGGGGTGTTTCCCTTATGTGACTGGTGATCACAGATATGTGGAGGGCTGCAGGATAGTGACCAGCCTGATTTCCTGGGAGTCAGGTGAAACTCCTGCCATCCCTTTCAGGGTCTCTGGTGGTCAAACCTCCTCAACTGGGAACCCTGGTGTCTTTCACTGCCTCACACATACACCAAACTAATTCATTAGTTTTTTAAAAAAAGCTAGGCTTTGTATAGAAGGCAGAATGTGGGCTTCATTGTGGTTTGGTGCAGTCTAGGGAGGTTCTGCAGATGTCTTCTTAGGCTTCTCAACTCTCCTCAGCTCAAGACACAGATGTGGCAGCTTCTCAGAGGCCATGACCACCTACAGGATGAGTTCTCCATCTTTTTTGATCATCTGCGACCAGCAGCTAACAGGATGGGTGACTTTGAAGAGATCAATTGGACTGAAGAGAAAGAGTATGAGGTATAGCTTGTCAAGGGGAGGGCTGCCTGGGGGAGGGGTTGGGTCCCAGAGTCTATTCACTGCTACCACTTCTTGTTTAGTTTGATGGCTTTGAAGAAGTGATACTCCCTGAGGTGGAAGAGGAAGAAGAGCCTGCCAAGGTGTCCACAGCCTCCAAGAGTAAGAGGCGGAAAGAGATTGGGGTCCAGCACCAAGATAAGGTGTGCATGCTTTGTGCATATCACTGGTATGTATAGGACAGTTCGAAGTCTTAAGGTTGGAGATGCTATGGGGCACAAACCACAGGTAAGGCCTGTGGAGAATCCAACCACAGCCAGGCATGATGGTACCTGCTGATAACTCCAACACCCAGAGGCCAGGGCGGGGTATTGCTGCAGCTTCAAAGGTAGGTTAGGCTACGAGGTGAAGCCCAAGAAAGAAAGGGAACCAAGCAAAGCAAGAAAAACCCCCAGGTATTTCATGCTTTCCTCCTCATTCAGAGCCGCCACGTTTCTTACCTTTGTGTTACTTCAACATTTGCCCATGGAAAGAAATAATGACAATTTATTAATGACAAACGTAGCAGTTGTATTACTGTGTGGCAGCATCATAGATTACAAATTAGTTCATGAAATTTCATAGTAGTACTGCAGAGGGTTCATTCATATAACTGAAGTGCATAGAGAAGGTAATGCCCGAGTGACCTCTTCACCTGTAGTGTTGGGACACGGATGTATGACTTATTTCTTGCTGGAGAGTGTGCTCATACTTAGTAGGAGACAGAGCCTTGGGCTGCGATGGACTAGCGGGTAAAGGTGCTCGCGCCCAAGCTTGATGACGAGAGGTTGATCATCAGGTCTGTACGGTCGGACTCTTCTCTCTGACCTCCATGCATGTGCTACAGTGTGAATGTAGGCACACATGGTAGATGAATACATATATTAACCTTAGAGAACAATGTGCATCTGAAGAAAAATGTCTGTGTGAATGCGGGTGTCCTCAGAGACCAGAAGGGTGGTTTATGTGCCTCTTGCTTTGGAGACTCCTAACCCTAAATTGTTCTCGCTCCGGAGACATCTCTTCACCACCACCACCCCAAATTCATTTATTTCTAAAGATTTATTGTCGTTGTTGTTGGTTATAAGTAGAGCCTCTCTATATAGTCCTGGCCCTGGAACTTACTATAGAGACCATCTTGGCTTCAAACTCAGAGATCAGCTGCCTGTCTTCCTGGTGCTGTGATTAGAGGTGTGGGCCACTCTGCATAGACTTCGCTTGTCTGTTTCATGGATTTTGTGTGTATGGGGCGTGCATGTACCATGGAACACCTCTGGTGGTAGAGGACAGCTTGTGGCGTTGATTTCTTCTTCTATCATTTAGGTGCCAGGGACTGAACTCAGGCCCTCAACCTCACAATAGGCTTCTTTATCCACTGAGCTATCTCACTGGTCCACGATCTTGTCTGTCTGTCTGGTGTCTGTCTGTCTTGTGTTTTTTTTCAGTGGGGGGGGATGTTGTTTTGTTTTTGAAACGGTCTGTCTGTGTAGCCCTGGCTCAGAACTCAGAAATCTGCCTGCTGTGCCTTCCAAGTGTGGGGGGTCAAAGGCAAATCCTTCCATGCCCAATCATGAGGTAATCTTTTTTTTTTTGGAGCTGGGGACCGAACCCAGGGCCTTGCGCTTCCTAGGCAAGCGCTCTACCACTGAGCTAAATCCCCAACCCCACACCCTTTACATTTTGTGAATTATTATCATATTGGTATTTTCAGTTTCAACTGATACACAATGCTCCTAAATTAGAGACTGCCCCACCAAAGGAAGATTACCCCATGAGGTAATCTTTAAATCCATGGATTTTCTTTTTGTTTGCTTTTACATTTTATATGCTTGTGTGTTTGTCTGCATGTATGTCTGTGTGCCCCATGTGTGCCTGGTGCCCACAGACATCAGAAGAGGACATCAGAACCTCTGTTGTGAGCCACCATGTGGGTACTGGCAATCAAACCTGGTTGAGCTATTTCTCTAGCTAGCTTCTTAAAACCTTATTTCTTTACTGTTTTTCTGCCAAACTTCTTATAAAATAAATGACTTTGAGAACTTTTAGCCTCTTTGGAGTTTCTTCTGCATCTGGTTAATAATGGTTCTCGGGTTTGGGCTTTATTAAGTAGAGTCACTGTACAGAGCCATTTTTCAAGAGTTTAGAGAACACACAGGGTGACCAAGTCTGTGACCTGGGCCGAACTCAGGGCCTTGCGCTTGCTAGGCAAGCGCTCTACCACTGAGCTAAATCCCCAACCCCCTCTTTCAGGGATTCTTAAGGGACTGTAGTCGGATTTGGGTCAATGACCCCTCTGTGATGAGAATATCAGAAAAGAGCAGTGGGAGGGCCATCTGCATAAACTCAGGCCTCTCACCTCAGCTGCTTTTCTCAGTTAGAAATACTAGGTGGCTAATCAAGCTGCGGTTTGTTGTAGGAGTCGGAATGGCCTGAAGCAGCCAAGGATGGTTCCTGTCCCTGCCATGAGGGAGGCCCGGAATCTAAGCTGAAGAAGAGCAAAAGGAGAAATTGTCACTGCAGCAGCAAGGTGAAGAAAGTGCTTGATGTGCTGGGACCGCCCGGCCTCAATGCACAGATGCTGCTGGGGCTTGTGCTGGTTTTGTTGGGGGGGGGGCACTCAGATCCTGCCTTTGCCTCTGATCGCTTGGATGGAAGGTGTGTAACCAGCACTCCTGATTAGAGGCTTTGTTGCCACTATAGGTTTGTGTCTTTGAATTCATAAGGTGATGCCATGTCTGATTGTATGCAGTACACACATGTGCAAATAAGCAAAATAAATGGACCCTGGTGCCTGGCCTATAAGCACCCCATGAGGTGTTGGAAGCAGGAAGATCAGAAGTTCTAGGTTATCCTCAGCTACATAGTGAGTGTGAGGACAGCATGGGATATTAATACCCTGTCTCAAAGCTAAAAGGAGATGGGTGGATTTTGCTTTTGTTGGCATATTTTGTGTTTTGTTGTTGTTTGGTCTTGAGACAGTGGCTTGTTATATAAGCCAGCTTGACCTCAAACTCACCATCCTTCTGTCTGTATGTTTCAAGTATTAGGACTGCGGACATACATCACCACACTCAATTTCATGTGGTGCTAAGATCACACAACAGCTCCTTACGGTAGGCCAGCACTCTTCTGGTTGGGCTACATCTTCAGCTTTAGATTGCTTTCCTTTTTTTCCTGAGATGATGTTGGTTGCTTTTAAAGTTTTGAGGTAAGAGCTCGAGACGGGGCTCAGTGGTTAAGACTGTTCTTCCAGAGGTCCTGAGCTCAATTCCCAGCAACCACATGGTGGCTCACAACCATCTACAAGGGATCCAATGCCCTCTTCTGGTGTGTCTGAAGACAGTGAGTGTATTCACATAGATAAAATAAATATATAATAAATCTTAAAAAAAATTATTTTTGAGATAAGGCCTCATTTAGCCCTGGCTAGCCTCAAATTGACTGTGTTCACCATGTAGTGAACCTTGAACTCTTGCCTCCACTACTTAGGTCCTGGGATTACTGTTGGCTTTTCGTTTTTTGGTTTGTTTTCTGAGCTGTGTTTTTCTGTATATCCTTGGCTGTCCTGGAATTAACTCTGTAGACCAGGCTAGTGTCTAACTCGGAGATCCACCTGCTTCTGTCTCTCAAGCGCTGGAAGTAAAGACGTGCACCACCACTTTCTATCTGGATTTTCCTTTTTAAAGAGTCTAATTTGAATATGGTGGTTCACACCTGTAATCGTGGCACTTGGGAGGCGGAGACAAGAGGCTGAACCTGTATAGCAAGGAGCATAAAGATTCTGTCTCAAAATAGTAGTGGTTGGAGAGCTGGCTCAGCAGTTAAGGACACTGGCTGGCCTTTGAGGGGCCCTTTGCTTCTTTTCTCTGCACCAACATGGCAGCTCACAACTGTTTGTTAACCTCGCTTCCAAGGGCTGCATTGCCATCTTGTGGCCTCTGCTGGCACTGTAGGCACATGGCGCAGACATTCGTGCTGGCAAATAGTCATGACACGCCCAAAATAAAAACCGTTCTAAAACTAGTGTTTCTGGAAATGGGGAGTAGAACTGCAGTTGACATATTTCCTTACAGACTTGCTGATGTCTGGGGACCTCCTCTATAAAGTTTGTGCTTCTGTGCGATATCATAGGTAGGCCCTGCAATTGTCTCTTTAGGTTTCCTTTTCTTTCCATCAAATAAACCCGTGAGCAAAACGGAGTAAAGATACCTTTGGTTCCCCACAGTGAGTTGGTTGGTGTCACAGATACAGTCCTCATTAGAACCAGAGCACTCCTACTATTTAAAAGCTGGCTCACTTGCTGGGTACCAGCACAGGCCTGAGACATAGGAAGGTCAGGATATTTTAACCTAGAGAGTCACTCTTGCAGGTCTGTGACAGTAAATCCTACAAGAGCAAGGAGCCCCTCGAGTTGGTGGGCAGTGGCCCCCTCCAAGAGGCCAGTACTGTGCCCGGCACTAAGGAGGCGGGACAAGGCAAGGACATGTCAGAAGAGGAGACCATGGAGGGGCAGGAGAACGTGGAGGTGAGCCAGAATAAGACTGGCAGGACCACCAGAAAGGGAGAGGCACCCATTCCAGGTGAGTGACTGATGGCCTCGCTGCCACTCCTCTTTCTTCCTTTGTGCTTTTTCCCACTCTGCAGCGAGCTGTGTCAGCTGCTAAAGCACTTTCCAATGATGGGCATGACATGTTCTCATAGACGAACTACGGCAATCCCTTTCCCCACTCCCTTGTCTCACACAGTTAGGACTAGGAGTTCGGTCCAGCATGGTCTACGGAGTGTATTCCAGAAGAGCCAGAGCCATGTAGTGAGACCCTGTCTCAAAAATAACCAGGAAAGACTCCTGAAGTCTCCCCTAGGCTTGTGTCCTCCTACCATGGCCTCCTGTGCTCTGCGTGCCTCCTTCCTATCCGGCAGCCTTTCCACGGGAACTGTGTTGTAGCTCCCCAGGGCTGTGATTCCCATGCATACTCTGATCCCACATTCCTTCCAAGCAGGGTCAACAGGAGGGACTGCTTTGCTGTGCTCTGCAGAAGTGACTCCCATGGAGCTGTCCTTGGAGGGCCCCACATGCTGCTCACCAGAGACTCCTCGGTGTCCTCCTCAGACTGGAGCTGTAGTCTGTTCTGTCAGGAGAAACCAGGCTGGGCCTGAAGTCGTCTCCTGCCTTGGTACATCCTCTATCCCTCCTGAAGAGGGGGAGGACCAAAAGGCTGTGGCTAACTCAGAGACTATTGCACCCCTCCCAGAAACATCAGAAACTGAGAGACTGCCGGGAACTGTGGAGCTCCCTGCTCCCCTCCCCAGTCCTGTTTCCTTAAGGACCAGAGACACTGGGAGAAGACACATATATGGGAAAGCAGGCACTCAGAGTTGGCTACTCGACAATAGAGCTGAGGCAAAGGCAGCCCATATGGTGGCCCCTATCCGTGGAACTTCATCAGGAGCTGGTGCCTCAGAGGCTGCTCCCACAGCTTCCAGAGAGGGCCTAGCTGAGGACAGTGAAACACAAGGCAAGGGCCCGGAAGCGGTGCTGCCAAAAGCCTCGGAAGCTACCGTCTGTGCGAACAATAGCAAGGTCAGCTCCACGGGGGAGAAGGTGGTACTTTGGACAAGGTAGGTAAAGATGGGCTATAATTACAAATTTAATACAGATCCAAAAAGCTTCTTGGAGCTAATTATGCTACCTGGATTACAGGGAAGCCGACCGGGTGATTCTCACCATGTGCCAGGAGCAGGGAGCGCAGCCTCACACCTTCAGTGTTATTTCTCAGCAGCTGGGAAATAAGACCCCTGTTGAGGTAAGGTGGAAGGGGCAGATGATGAGGGGACCAAGGCGAGAGGACGGGACCAGCTGGGCTTACAGTCATGAGCACTCCCAAGGCAACAACTGGTTATGATAAAGGGTTGTCTGAAGAAAGGCTTGACCTGTCAGGTGGGGGGTTTCTTTGGAGAGGATTTTCACTGTGTGGATAACCTAGAACAATGTAAATCAGGTTGGCTTTGAACTCAGAGATCCATCTGGCTCTGACTCAGCCTCCTGATTGCTGGAATTCAAGGTTCATATTACTCTGTGTGTGATTCTCTTTTCTATTCAGAAGACACAACTCTTAGTCTTACTCTGGTGCATGGGTGCCCGGTTCACTCTAGAAGCCTAGAAGAACGAGTACTACCCTCTCTCCTTTCCCAGGTTTCCCACCGTTTCCGAGAGCTCATGCAGCTCTTCCACACAGCCTGTGAGGCCAGCTCTGAGGATGAGGATGATGCCACCAGCACCAGCAATGCAGACCAGCTCTCCGACCATGGAGATCTGCTGTCTGAAGAGGAGCTGGATGAGTGACTCTGCCAGAATCCACCCGACAGCCGTCAGCACTGGAGACGGATGGCACTTCACTCGTGGAGACCATAAGGAAGCGAGCATGCAGGTGGCCTACAGTTCATCTCAGGGTCCCTGGTGAAGACCCTACAAACCCAGCCTGTACATAGTACTGAGGAAATGGGGCTTGCCTTGGTCTGGTAGCCTGTTTTTAAATGTATAGATGTATAAATGTCATGTATCAGGTCCCGACATACTGGGTTCCTGCACCCGGCAGCTTTTATTATAAATTCTCTCCCCACCCCCTCCCCCGGACGTCAGTTGGAAAGGCCGCCGCCCTCCTGGTAGCACTGGGCCAGGCTGTGTAGCTCCTGCAGCAGCTCTTCCATGTCATCCTGCTCCACCCCGGCGTCCATGAAGCTAGCCCAGCGCCGCAGGTCAAGTCTGGCGAGCTCGTCAGCCAAGTCTCTCAGCGTCCGCTGCAAGGATGAAGTTGAACGCAAGGCCCCAAACACGGGGATGCTCTGCACTGCTGCAGGGGGAAAGAAAAGGGATGCCGAGTGGGCTGGAGTCTGCTCTGGGACTTTTAGACCTGACTCTGAAGCACAGCAGTGACGTGTGCTGTCCCTTAGTGTGCTCCCCAGAGGAGCTTGTAGTCAAGTAGAGGAACACTCAACTGTGAACTTTTTTTTCTTTGCACTTTTCATCCAGGAAGAGAAAGTAAAACTCTCCTATGTGGCTCAAGTGTTAGTTCCCTTCATGTCCTACCTGCGCCCTTGGGGGTCCCGTCCATGGCCAACCCTTTCTGACTGAAGCTTGAGAAGAAGTGTGGGTACGGAGGAGCCATTTTGCAGGGCGTCAGCAGCAGATATGACGAACTGCAGACAGAGAGGTGATCAGAGAGCAGGGAGGCCAGGGTACAGAGGTCTGCGGAAAGGGCGGGTACACACTGACCTCAAGACCCTAGGGTGCTGCTGCTCTAAGTACTGGGCCAAGACTTCTTCTCCAGAGGCACACGCATGGAGAGTGGAGGGCAAAGGTGTCCCTGGGTTGAGCTTACTGCAAGAACAAAAGCACATTTACCCTGTGGCTGCACAAATGTAAGTCTTGGACCATCGAGAATGGTCTAGAACTTTTATCTAAAGTGAGGCACTGATGGTGGCAGAAAAGGGGTTGTTAGAAAGTGTGCCATTAGAACACCTAGAAATTAGAGAGACAGACATGCACAGCTCTCATAGGGTCCCCTAAGAGCACAAGTCTTTACCTGGTGTGGCTAGCTCTGTCTATGCCCCTGAGCACCACAGACTGGGCAAAGCACCGATGTCCGGCAGAATCACCGCATGCAGACAGGGAGGTCCACGGGGTGGCTTCTCCAAGTTGCATGAGAATGTCAGGAAGTGACTGGCCTCGGACCAGTGGGAAGGGGATGATGGCTTCTGCTGTCACCACCTAAACACCAGGAGGGAGCAGGTTACAAAGTGCTTTCTCAGCTTCGGCCCAGCCCCTCACAGAGCTGCTTACCTTCTTCCCAGAGAAACTTAGCACATCAGCCAAGTGAGCCATGCTGACTGTGGAGGAGCGGAGGCGATAGGGAACGGTAACCGTGTCCAGGGCTGTAGCCAGGATAGCGCTACAGTGGAAGGGCAGAGTGGCCTGTCAAGTGGGACAGGAGGGGAACACTGCGACTTCTGGGTATGGACAAACATGTGGAGGCAGAACATGAAGGACAGACAACCAAGGAGTGAAAAAAGACTGTCCTTAGACAAGACAAACATGACGTGCCAGGAAGTCATGTTGCAGCTGGGTGTGTTGAAACTAGGCACTCACTTTGGTGTTACAAATGCCTCAAGCTTGTCCAATCCCTGACAACACACACACACAGGGCCGAGGGTGAGAGGACGAATGGAGTCACAGGAGATAGAGGATGGGACAAGGTGAGCTTGAGCCTTACATCATAATGTAGGTAAGGGAAGTTGACAGGTGGCTTGGGTCGCAGGCCCAGGTTCCCTCCAAGGGACAAGGGACAGATGAAAGAGCTGTACCCAGCAAGGTGCACCAGACCAAATGCTGTGTTTAAGAGACGATAGATATTTTTCTGGGGCTCCTGGTAACAGAAATGAGAGTGGCTTGCGTCAGGCAACTCGCACAGTAGGATCCTCTTTTCTCATCAACTCTGCTTTTTCTTCCTGCTTCCACTCACCCCAAGACTGTAGGGACCAGGCAGCAGACCCCAGGTTAGTACTCCGCGCCCTGAATACTCGTCTTGTAGTAATTCTGCAGTCTTAGCACCTACTCCAGAGAAGCCATCATGCAGGTCACACAGGATCTGGAAGCCCTGGAGATAGATGAAGGCAAAAAACAAAACAAAACAAAAAACAAATCAAACAAACCCCAGCTGTAGGCGAGGAGACTCTACCCCAACACCCATCACCCTTGCCAGCCACACTTACCTGCAAGTAGTCACATTCTTCCACATAGAAGTGCAGCCTGTCCTCCAGCTCTTCCAAGTACCTGGGTTCCTTCAGGACACTCTCCCCTTGGCCAAAAGCCTCCAGCCGGCCGGTCTCACTGCCAAAAACCACCACGATAAGAGACACAGTCCTGCACTCAACTCCTCAGTCTGCTGTTTTGGAGGGCAGGTGACACGGACCCCAGCCTTATCCAGTGTGTTGGGGGAACCTAAGCTTTGCCTCACAGCCTCTGCAGTCCCCATACCCGTCATGGTTGTACTTCTGAATCACACAGATGCTCCGTGGATGGAGATGGACTCGGAGGAAGTCTGACCAGACTTTGATGCTGTTCTCTGTGGGGAGAAGTGGTTTCGGGTTTGTAGCAGGATGACCAGTGGGAAGAAACAGCCGATGAGTTGCGCCATCCCCAAGTTCCTTCTCTGTCCAGTGTCCAGCATCAAGGGATGTCTCACCTTTGCCATTCTGGATCAGTTTTGCCCTCAAGGCACCATCACTACTCAGCACTCCCTGGAGGGTGAGAAGAGAGGCTGCTGGTTGTTTTCCCCTGCCCTGGGCTTATCTTTACGTGTGTATATGTGCGTGTATATACTCCTGTGTGAGTTTCTGTGCACCATGTGCATGAAGGTGTTAGATCCCCAGGAAGCAGGCTGGAGATTGTTGTGAGCTGCCTGAGGCGGACATTGGGAACTCAGTCAGTGTTCTGAGGCCTTTACAATGACTAGACTCCCTCTTCCCTGCAGCAGGAGAGCCTATGTGCTTGAGCAGGTCTAAAGGCTTGGGACAGAGCCCATGCACCTCTGCACTCAGAAGGTCCTGGAGGTTCGGGTTCTTTGAGTTGGCCTCTTCTCTGTGTGTGGTGAGCTTCCCCTGCCTGAAAAGGAGAAGAGAGTAAGCACAGAAAAGTGTCCCTCTGCAGGGCTCTGCAACCATCTATGTACACACAGTGGACCATGCTCAGAAGAAAGCTACTCACCACGCTATTGCAGCCTCTAGCTGTCGGTCCCTGTAGAGGCTGCCTTCTTCCTTTAGGGTATTCAGACTGCCTGCACAGAAATGAAAGGCAAGATCAAAATGGGTGTCATGTCATCAAGACTGACCTGTGAGGGGATGTGTTGTAGCAGTTCTCTTGACCAAGATGTAGCTCTGAATGGTCTACAGCTATGTAGACAGATTGGTTTTGAATTAAGAGCTTCTGCCTGCCTTTGCTGTGACTAAGGGCGTGCCCAGCTTCACATGGCACTTGGCATCCGTGGATATACATTAGATGGGACAGGGACAGGGAATCTGGACTCCATCCTTCTGTCAATAGCTGTGGTCCATTCGCAGGCCTGAATGCAGCAGCTTAACATTGTACTACCCACTCCAGGGCGGGACCCTGAAGCAAACAACCTGCCCTTTTGGCATCCCCTGGGGCGTGTCCCCAATGTGGGTTTTTAAGTGAACTGATGCTAGGGCCCTCACACGCCACACGGGAAAACTTGGCTGAGCCTGCCATCGCCTCACCTTTCAGGTCCATGAGGATGAGTCGAGGCGTATAGGTTTCTTGGCCATGCAGTGTCCGGCCACTCCGATACAAGACGTCCGGGCACAGCTCGCCTGGCAACTCTTCGCCCTCGGTCGTGCGTCCCAACGCAGCATCCTGCAGGGTTTACAGGACTGAGCGGAGGGGGAAGGAGGGGCAGGGCCGGTACCTTCAGCAGGGAGGCTGCCACTAGGGGTCTGACCTGCTGGTTCCACCAGTGCGCCCCGACGAAACCCGCGAAATGTCCCAACTGCAGCGTGAGCACCTCGCGGGCCCCGCCCGCCATGCCGCCGCAGCTCTTGGGCACTCCACGGCCGCCGCGGGCCCCTTGGCCGGAGGGGGCGGCTCCCGTGCCCTATTGGTTCGCGAGCACGTGCTTTCCCGTTGGCATCCCGATTCGTTAGTCTCCTGGGCGCTGCTTACGCCCCGCCTCTTCCTCCTCTAGGGCCGGAAGCTGCCACGATCCGCTGTCGTCACGCCGTTCCATCTGCGCTTCCGACTGTGGCTGGTCTGTCCAAGGTCGTGGAAGGTTCTCTCACCTGCTTCTGTCTCTCTTCGCGCAGATTCCTCTATTCCTGTTGGCAATAACTCCCAGGAGAAAAAACATCGACCAGGAACTGGGCTGTCTTCTGGATCTCCCACTTGCTTTCTTTTCCCATCTCTAAAGTCCCAGCCCACCTGTCATCTATCTGCTTCCGTTACGTTATGGGAAAGATTGTATTCCCTTTCTCGCATGTTCATATAGTTCGATTGTACTTAAGTGCGGTTTTCGTTTGTTTATTGTTTGGTTCGTTATTTGGGTTTTTTGTTGTTGTTTTTTGGGGTTTTGTTGTTGTTGTTTTTGAGATGGGGTGTCATTATGTAGCCCTTCGCTGTCCTGCAATGGCTGTGTAAAGCAGGCTGGCTTCAAACTCAAATCCGGCCTCCAGTTCCTGAGTGCTGGAATTAAAGGCTGTGCCACTAATAAGGTTGGGAACATTCTTTTATGTACTTATAAACTTTTGGGTACCAGTTTGTAGAATGTTTGCAAGTTGCATGTGATGGCAGAAACCATCCTGTAATCCCTGTCGTAGAATGTGGAGAGACCATCCTCAGCTCCGTAGCAAGTTGAAGGCTCACTTTGGCTGCAAGAGACCATGTCTAAATTACAAAACAAATTACTATTTCAAATGTCTTGCTCATGTTTCTTTCGGACGGTCAAGTATTCACTCATGGGGGAAAAAAAAAAAAAAAGCCAAAAACCATCCAGGCAAAATGCTCAGTGGGTTAGGAGGAGCTTGCTGCCAAGTCTGCAGACCAGAGTTTGAACCTGAGGAACCACAGGGCAGTAGAGAACCACATCCCTAGCTGTGTTCATTATTCTGAACATAGCACATTGCTAGTAAAATATTTAGAAAGTGCTTCCTATAGAACTGTTTTTATGGGTGACTGTGCCTTTTATTTTTATTTTGGGGGTGATCAGTTTTTAAACATTTGTGTGTGGGGCGTGTACATGCCACAGCATGATTGTAAGTCAGAAAACAAGCTGAGGGATTTGATTCTGACTACGCTGTGGGTCCTCAGACTCAGGCTCTGGTCTGCAGGCTTGGCAGCAAGTTCCTCTCAGCCATTGTGCCCTCTGCCTGCACCCATTTGATTTTACTCATATTTCCCTTTTCACTTGGTCGTGTGACACTTCCTCTTCTAGGAACATATACTCCATTTATGTACGTGTAAAAATAACCATCTTTCCTTTCTAACTCAGGAAAACAAACTTTGTGCCTGAGTGGTGGTTGTCTATTTCATTTCGGCTCTGAGAATATTTCCAACCAGGGTCTCAAAAAGTGGGATTCTGCAAGAAGTTACTGTTGTGGTCCATTTTTAATGTAAGACAAGCTTAAAACGCGCCTGTCACAGACAAGCAGCAGGCACGGCCCCCTCTTTCCCTAGCCTGTCATCTGGGAACTAACTTGCTATGTGACTCAGCTCATGGTCTGAGAAGGAGTGCAGTCTTGGATTAGGCTTTGCCCCTAATCAATGATGTGGGGGATCTGTGAGGAAGTCAAGTCCCAGCATTTGGGAGAAGAGGGCAGGGATTTATTCAAATGAAGGACTCTAATCGTTTATCTCAGGGCCAGTATTGAGACAAGTATCTCGGGTTGACCTGAAACTCTAGGTATTGTCTATGTAGGTTGGTCTCCAAGTCAGATACCTGTCTGGCTTTCATTCGAGGACTTAGAAACCAACATTGATTTGATGGGGCTGGAGAGGTGGCTCAGTGGTTAAGCATCCTTGCTGCTCTGGCAGAGGACCCAGGATTGTTCCAGGCTGTCACACGGATCCATAAACCCAGGGCTGGGGCATTCAGTGCCCTCCGCTGACATCCGTGGTTACTCCATGCATGGAGTACATAATCATACAGAGAAAATACGTGTAATTAAAAAACAAAACAACTTAAGGGCTGGTGAGACGGGCCAGTGGCTAAGAACATATTAGCTCTTCAAAGGACTGAACTTCGAATCCCACACCAAACCAGGCAGCTCCCAGTTCTTGTATCTTTTTCTCACTCCAGGAAAACTGACACGAAAGGTCTCCTGCAGGAACATATTTAACACATATATGACACAGTAACAATCACATAGGATTTAAAAAGGAAATTTTTAAAATTAAAAGAAAAACATCTTGCTAGCCATTTTTTTTTTAAACTTTTCTCTGTGCTGTGCATTTTGGCGGAATTGTGCATTAAAAGCCATTTTTACTAGTCTCTTGAATTTCTTTTATCCAACCTGGGGAACCAACCAGTTTACTGAGCCTACTTATAGAATGACTGAGGAATTGCTAGCATAGCAAAGTCTTTACCTAGTCTTGAGTCCTCCTGTGTCTCCTCCAAACCCCCAGCCTTCCTGGAGATTATGTACTCTAACATCACTCAGAGCCAGAGGCCAAACACAATTAGGGGAGAATTACATACACGTAGCTGGGAGGAGCTCCTGGACCCTCAGATGAGGATCCGAGGACTCCACTACTGCCGGGGCATATCAATCCACTGAAGTCCGACAATCTCCTGGCATGATGATCGCTTGCGAGCCAGCACAGGTGATTTTATGACACTGAACAATAACAAGTTTTCCAGCTGTCTGTCTGGCGGCTCGTGGTGGCCTGAAATTCCAGCTTCAGGACAGCCAATGCTCCTGGCCATCGCAGCTACCTGTACTCACATGCACACACATAAGAGAAATAACGTTCTAGATCCTTGAATTCACAGTGACACCGTACAAGCAATGGGGAGGGTTGGTGTTATTGATGACATGAAAGGTCAGCTAATAACGGAGGCATACTACGATTAGAGCTAGGATGATGGCTAACACGATGTAAGTGCTTGCACTGAGGATAGCAGAGGACTCCTGAAGCCTCAAGCCGAGCCCAGTGACATACTTCCCACAGGACCACACCTAATTCTTTTATAAAAGTTCCAACAGATGGGGACCAACTATTCAAATGTTTGGGGCTATTGGGGGACATGCCATTCAAATCAGGACACCAATTGACTGTTGGTGTGCAGTAGCTTATCATAAGTGTCCTAGAAATGGGGATATATGGACTGGCTTTGATCTCCGGGACATATGGGTACTGTGGCATTCATGAACCCACAGACACAATCAATAACGGAATACATTTTAAAACCATTTAATTATGAATATCAGGATTGTGGGAGGGTCTAGGTTTTAACCTAGATAAATTATGATATTTGGTAAAATAAATTAAGAATTGGAATTAAAAACCAGGCATAATTTTTATGTCTGTACTTTTAGCACTTGGGAGGTAGAGGGAGGAGGATTAAAATTTAAGGCTAAGAAATACTCAAGTTAATAAAGATGAAAAAAATTTAAGGCTAGCCTGGGCTACATGAGACCCTATCTCAATAAATCAAAACCAGGGCCTGCTACTCCCTGCTGGCTATGGTATGGTAACACAGGGGCTAGTGTGTGGGCCCAGTGGAGATCCTGGTAGACTAACTCAGCTGTCATTCAGGACCAGGCTTTGAGTTGGCTCACCCCAACATCCACTTCATCTATGAGCTGCTGGAGTAAATAACCATGGGATATTTGAGAGGAGTCAGATCCTGTATTGGTGTAGCCAGTGCCTGAGGGCTCAAACCAGACCAACAACTACTGCAATCTGCATATAAAGCTGGGTAAGAGAAAACAAAATGCTGTGTGACACACTGCAGCTTCCAATGCCACTACAACAGAGTGTGTGATGGAGAGGCAGGAGAGACAGAGGCGCTAAGCCGGAAAGATTTGACAGCTGTGAGAGAGGGTGTGGTTGATAGAAGGGCAAGGCTTTACCCAATAGGGTGGGCAGAATGATGACCTCAGCCCCCAACAAACTGTCCAGCCAAATGGCTGCCTTCTCTGAACAGCAGTATATTCGGGATGAAGAAAGTCCAGTAAATGGACCTTCATGGTCCATGCTTCTCCTGGAGGCCATGCTGGTCAGTGGCCTGTGCCTTGGCAGTGAGCCATGTTGATGTCTGTGGGTTGTTCTGCCAACCAGAGACATGGTGGAGGTCCTCAGCACATGCTGACGGGAGATTAAAGTGGACATTTTTGGTTTGTGCTGTTGCCAAGAAACTATGTGGAAACCCGGGATCCATTCCCTCCCCGCTGACGGTAAAGGGCAAGGAGTTTGCTCTTGGAGTACTGATGACTGCAGACACACATTTGGGAAAGAGGAACATAGAAGGCTTCTGTGACAACAGCCCCCCTCATCACCAGAAAAGTAACAGCCTAAGAAAGGAAGCCATCAGAGGAGAACTAAGAAAAAAAGGTGTAGAGGTGTAGTTCTCCACCGTTACCAGCTCTGGGTGGCGGAAGTGCAGGTGGAGGAAGACTCAGCCTCTCTTGGGCCTGGACACCAGGCGTTTGACCAGCTCCAGCGAGTATATGAACAACACAAAAATGCCCCCCCCCTTTTTTTTGCCTGGTATGAGGTCGGGGGGGAACATGGAGGACTGGAAGATGGGAGCCATCAGGATACGTGATGTGAGATTCCCAAATAATCAATACATGAAAATACCAGCTGGGTGATGGTGGCGCACACCTTTAATCACGGCACAGAGGAAGGTGGATCTCTGTGAGTTTTGAGGCCAGCCTGGTCTACAGAGTGAGCTCCAGGACAGCCGGGGCTATACAGAGAAAACCTGTCTCAAAGAACAAAGAAACAAGCAAAAAACAACAAAATATGTTAGAAAACAAAATGAAACTGCTTTCCTGTCAGGCACGTGTGGGAGGCTGCAAGATGCCTGGAGTTATTATATAAAAGAAGTCAACTAGTTCCAGGGCTCTTGCGTCCTCCCTCAAAAAGTCTAGGAAGAGGGCTGGAGAGAGAGAGCTCAGCAGTTCAGAGCACTAGCTGCTCTCCAGAGGTCCTGAGTTCAATTCTCAGCGACCACATGGTGGCTCACAACCATCTGTAATAGGATCTGACGCCCTCTTCTGGTGTGTCTGAAGACAGCTAGTGTACCGATATACATTAAACAAACAAACAAACCAATCAACCTTTAAAAAATCTGGGAAGCTCTAAGTCCTCGAATGGGAGGGCGGTCCCGCTGGCACAGCAGCCAGAACTGTCCCTCTTCCACAGTGCTGCTTGGCCCTGAACCTCCAGGGCACAGTTGGTGTGGTTCCATGACTAAGATCTAGAGAGGACGGCAAAGAGCCAGCAACAGGCACAGCCACTATTGGGGAGGCCAATAGTGTGGCACAGCAGACCCTCCAAGCCCCAGAGTGCGGCGGAGTGGGAAAGGAGCAGTAGGCAAGATGACATCTCTGGGGCAGAAAGATCTAGACAGGGATGCTGGACAGAGGGCAGCTACCAACAAGCAGCGTCAGAACAAAGGAGGCAGTGTTAATAAATCACCTTACTCATTAACAAAACACGCAGTGGCCAAAAGCAGAGCGGAGGAAATGGGCGTTGGTTGTCCCAACTGTGTCCACTGAAACCTAAGCAGCTGGCCCACCTGTGAGGATCAGCTTGACGAGATCACAGGAAGTGGGGAGACCCAAACTAAGCCTGGGCAGAGTAGGCCCATTTAAAAACCACAGGCGAAAGCTTCTGATTTTCGTCTGCTTGTCCTCGCTCTCACGGACAAATTCTGCTGCTGTGGGTACCAGACTCCTGGCCTTTCCATCAGGAGATGCCATTGTTGGACTAGCCAGACCACAGCCTGAAGACTCTAATAAAACCCATATATATGTAATTTTATTCTTGGGACAGGGTTTCTCTTGTGTAGCCCTGGCTGTCCTGGGACAAGTGGCCTGAAATGAGAGATTGAGTGGCCTCTGCCTACTGAGTACACCACCACGCCTAGTTTTATAAATAAATGTATTTATAATATATTAAATAAATCCCACATGTGGTTTCTTCAGATACCCCTGATTAATCCAACTGACATTAAAGAGCTTGCCATGACCCCGTGTGGTCAGGTAAACACCAGGCAGCATGGTTTGTAAAGTGTTAGTACTGGCAGAGTAGGTTAGGAACCTTGCAAACCCACTGGCCAGCTAGCTAGGTGCACCTGCAATATCGAGGGCTAACAGAATCTGCTTCAAGAACACAGTAGAGTGGGGTTGGGATTTAGCTCAGGGGTAGAGGGCTTGCCTAGGAAGGGCAAGGCCCTGGGTTCGGTCCCCAGCTCCGAAGGGGGAAAAAAAAAAAAAAAAAAAAAACACAGTAGAGTGAAGTGGAAATTTAAGGGTTCTTTGGAAACACTGTCCCCATGAGGGAAGGAGAAAACAAACAGCACAAACACCTGTTCTTTCACAGTCACTCAAAGAACTTTCTCTTTTTTAGTTTTAGGAAAGAATGAAGTGGAAACTTAAGGGTTCTTCAGAAAGTCGTTTGGTGTTTTGCTGGCCCAAATACGTGAAGGAACGTTTAGCTGAAGTGCATACACATGAGAGGTTAAGGCAGACTTGTGAAGAAACGCTTCACTGAAGAGACACAGGAGAGATGTTCTGCTAAAGCAAGCAGGAGAAAGAACACACGATGAAGGAGTCTTTGCTAATAAACGCATGTAGTGATCCGCCTTACACTGTGTAGTTGAAATGCATTTGTCGGGACTCCATAGAGAGTAACATCAAAAAACTTCTAGTGGTTTTCTTGCCACGTCATTGTACTTGGGTTAATTGGCAGTGATGGCAGCTGAGACCCGTGGAGACCACGTGATGTTTAGAGGCTGTAGACAGGGCTGACAGTGATGGAAGGTGGGCTAGGCTTGCTTATCGAGGTAGCTGTGTAACCACTTGTGGGTCTCAGGACTTCCCTGAGAGACACACAGCAGAGACTTTCTGGAGTTCCTCCTGCCGACCTGTGCTGAGGCTGAGCCCTGGCTGTCTCTGCTAGGTAGTGCCTTGGCTGCTTCCTGTTTGCTCCCGACTACGGGACCGGACTGCTGGTGTATCCGTGAGGTGTCAGTGAGTGACCGAGCTGCCTCTGACGACCTGGGAACTGAACCGCTGATTCCCAGGCAACACAGACAGGAGTTGTCCAGGGAACCTTCTTAAACAGGTCTGGGTCCCCAGTATTCTTTCTTTTCGGTATTCTTACCTCTGGTGGGTAGTGGGCTAAAAGGTAGGTTAACGTGTTTAGGAACCCTCATTAAAAACAGGCATTTGAAAAAGTTACAGTAGAGAGTGACCGACAAGGACAGTGGATATCAGTCTTTGGCGTCACACACGAGGCATTGCACTGCTGAAGCAAACCTCCCCAAACCCACAAGTAAAAGGTCTGTTAATCACTTATGGAAATGACAAGGCCACTCTGTTTTGAGACAGTTCGTGGTTCTTCAGGAACTCACTATGTAGACCAGGCTGGCCTTGAACTTACTTTCTAAGTGCCCGAAAGGGCCATTCTTGATTAGGACTGGCCAGTTCCAGTGAGAGCCTTACAATGCGATGAGCTTCCCCAAGGCACAAGGCTGTCACTTCTGCTGGTAGAGACCGAGTTTGCAATCAACTACTTAAGAGCAGTAGTGGTTTTAGGGTCGAGCTGCCATCAGCATGAACGCAGGCTGAGGTGGGTATTCGCTGGTGCAGCGGCTCACGGCAGCTCTCTCTACTGTTGTACAGAGGCACAGAGCCTGAGCAGCGCCTTCAGTGCTACGCTGTGCTACTTCCTTTGTTTCAAATTATGAATTGAGTGGGCACTTAGTGAAAAAAAAAAAAGCAGACAGAAATATGGCTGAGTGCAGTGGTTACACTCATGCTAATCCCAACACTCAGGAAGCTGAGCTAGGAGGCCTGGGAAGTCAGTCTAGCCCGGCCTACCTCAGGACTACCTGAGATGCTACCTGAATAAGCCAGAAGCTTCGTGATTCATCCCAGGGGCCTGCTAAATTGGGGTCCAATATGGAAGCAGAAGCAGCAGGAGATACATAAAATGACTTGTAGGATGGAGTTGTGGCTCAGTGCAGAGCGTTGGCCCAGCAGGGGCAGGTGCCTAGCACCCACCCCAACACTGTGGGCACAAGTCACACACAGAACTACTGTTACACTAACAGCCTTTCCGGGTGTGGGAGTTGGTCTGGAATGTGATGTTAGTGATCTCTTGTTGAGCTGACACTGAGCGGCTAGTCCTCGGAGACAGGACTACATCATGGTGGGTGTTCAGGTTCTCACGGGAAATTCTTCAAATAAAGCATCATAACAGCCAAGGCTGGAAGGAGCCATCTTGTCAGTTAGCAGTTGCCTGCTAGGTAAGGGTGCTCACAACGCCCTTAAAGTTCAGTGTTGCTGCGCAATTAGACAAGGTAAAGCAAAGAGCTAATAAGTGAGAACTGTGGACTCCGCCTGGGTATGTGTGTCTCTAACCTAAGCTTAGGTAGAGGTGGGAGGGTAAGGCAGTCCTTGCCAACATAGTAAGTTCTGGTCAGTCTGAGCTACATGAGAGATTTGGCTTCAGAAAAGAAAGAAAACCAAAAAGTCTTGACCTGGGTGTGGCAGTTTCTGGTGAGTTGGCAGCAGTGGATAATGGCATTTGCCATGTAATCTGCAAGCCTGACAGTGTTTGTCCCCCCAAACCCATATGAGCACGGGAGGAGGAGAGGCTGATGTTCACTGTTGTCCTGACCCCGAATGTGTGCAAACAATGTCAATGCTGATTTGAGTGACTGTCTCATTTCTGTTACTGTTAGGTGTGCACACTGAACCCGCCCATCTGCATTAGTGTCAATGCACTATACAGCATGGACGCTCTCAGGGCTATGTGGCACAGGGCTGGCCACGTCACCCTGACAGAACTCAGCTGGAGCTCCAGCAATGTTCTGCGGAATCCAGAAGAAAGCACAAACAGAAATTGTATAAGAAGAGTTACCTGTCTAGGAGGAATTCGGCTGTGAATCTTGGTCTCCTGAACTGATTTAAGTCCAGAAGACAGAACTAGTAATTTCTGTAGAGCTGAGTTTCTTCAGATGCTAACAAACATTGCCAGAGAAACTGAACCTGGCCAGTGTAGAACTTTCCTTATGGCAAATCTAATACAATACTTAGAAACAGATCTACTTTTAATAGAAAAATCCTAACAGAAAACTGGTATTCCTTGTAGGACAACCAGACATCCCATTGTCACACGTCCGTCAGTGCCATCGGGCTGCTTGGCTTGGAACCGTGGGCCTCCCTCCTGTGAGGCAGTGGAAGGAAGGCGTCTTCCCGGCTCGCCGCTCCGTGTCCGCTCACAGTGAGGCGCAGAGCCGCTCCAGCTGCTCAGGGTTGCAGTTACTCAGGAACTTCAGCTCCTTCCTCCCTTCTTCTGTTGAAGCTAAAACGGAGCCAAACACCAAGACGTCAGAAGCTTCCCCATTCAGACCATGACCCCAAACCAACCCGAGACCTTACTCCTGCCAGAGCTCTGCATGTGCCGGGCAGGGACTACACCGATTATCATCTGTACCAAGGTATCATGCGCCCAGAGTGACCGGGAGCATAGGCAGTCATTACTGGCTCCTGTTGCCCAGATAGAACACTTTACTTTGTCTACATCTTTTGTATATCCAGGGTGACAGCTAGAATGTTTGCAACGCAAGCCATCAAATCTGGCCTTGAGAGAAAAGAGCTTCTGAGGCCCTGTGTGGCAGTATGTGCTGAGCTCAAAAGGCTCAGATAGCAGGAGATAAGCGTGGGTACACAGGGAGATGCTGCCTAAGCAAACAAAAGAAAAGGAAAAAGTTACTAATTCTGAGCCTGAGAGAAGGGACAGCAAAGACCTGGTTTAGTGCCAGGCACTCACAGTACCAACTCATCGGCACTGCCTTCAATAGGAGCTGGAAGGTTGGCTCAGTGGTTAAAGCACTTGTTGCAAAGGACCCACATCCAGCACCCGCATGGAGGCTCACCACCTCCTCAAACACTAGCACAGGTGATCAGATACACAGGAAGGAGCTAAGATAATTTTAAAAAAGCGTAGAGCGGGGTTGGGGATTTAGCTCAGTGGTAGAGCATTTGCCTAGCAAGCGCAAGGCCCTGGGTTCGGTCCCCAACTCCGAAAAAAAAAAAAAAAAAGCGTAGAGCATCCTTGCCTCTGGTCAGGGCTTATGCTGCCAAAAAAACCTGAAAAAACCAGCACACGGGGCAAGCACTTGTGTCAGTGAGAACTGCAGAGAAGGGCAGCAGTGCAGACCTTGTAAGCAACCCAGTAGCTGGACTGGAGCTGCTTCCTTCTTTAGCAGCAACACTGTAGCCATCTTCCAACCACATTTGTATACCGGTCACTGCTCAGGGAGAGTGGGGCGCCTGTCACAGTCTGAGGCAGTGTACCCTGTGAGTCATGCATCAAGCTGGGGTTCACAGCTGGTGGCTCTAGATTTTGGGGCTCTGCAGGTCCCTATGGGAGTGTCCTATGGGTATACCTTCTCCAGGCCTCTCCTTCTCTCTCTGCCTGTAGTGATGTGAGACCCTCTGCTCCTGGGGCTGGGATGTACCGCTTTCTTACAGGTCTAGGAACATGGATTCAAGAGGCCTGACGGGCCCTTCTGAATCTGTGAGCCCAAGTAAGCTATGGACACCAGGTCACAGTGATGCACACAGATACCTGGTGCAGGGGCTCAGCAGATGACGCTGCTGGCCAGTGGGAGGGATGCAAGGGACTGACCTTTCTCATGCTGAAGCCAGTTGTTCTCCAAGTAATACTGAAAGGAACTTTCAAATTCCTTTGGATTATAGTTGGAAATGAGGATGGGAAGAAAAGGCTCCAGGGCATTAAATCCTTCCTGCAGACAGAAAGGATAAATGATACAGTGTTAGTCTCGAACCAAATCTACAGAGAGATTGACTACTTTGAGGACAGGGTTCTTTTCTTGTGCTCTGCTCTACCTCTCCCCCCCTTCCTACTCAGCCTCCCCGCTCTCAGCTTCCTGCCTCCCACAGGACGGCATGCTTGGTGCCTAGTGACTGCTTATACTGCCATGGACATTATATTTAACAAGGAGATAAGTGGGTGTAGGGGTCTGGGCATTGCCACAGAAACCACAAATTCATGACGAGCTTGGGATATATGGTGGGATATATGGTGAGTCCCTCAAAACAAAACAAAACCAAAATAAACCAACTGAAAACATAAAATAATGACAAGGGGGAAAAGCGACACAAGTTTTACACTAACTAAGAATCTACAGTCGACTGCGCATACCAGCGCACACTAGTCCCAGAGCTTGGGAGGCCAAGGTGGGGGTCTCTGTGAGTTTGAGGCCTGCCTGACCTACACAGGGAGTTTGTTCCAAGCCAGCCAGAGATACACATCGAGTCCTGGTCTCAGAGTTTACACATTCAACTGTGGCTGGGGTTTCAGCTCAGAGGTAGAGGGCTGGTCTAGCATGCACAGGACTGGGGTTTAGTTGCCAAAAATCACTAAAGCAGTAAGACTTTCCCAAACAAATCCACCAAGTAGCAAAGAAACAATTGTATCAGAGAGAAAACAAATGTTTCTATTCATGCTATTATAAATGCAACTTTGAAAAAAATTTAAGGGTTGGGGATTTAGCTCAGTGGTAGAGCGCTTGCCTAGCAAGCACAAGGCCCTGGGTTCGGTCCTCAACTCCAAAAAAAAAAAAAAAAAAAATGTAAATAAGAAAAAAATTTAAAATAAGGTATGGGGGTGCTGGAGAGATGGCTCATGGTTAAGAGAGCACTGACTGCTCTTCCAGAGGTCATGAGTTCAATTCCCAGCAACCACATGGTGGCTCACAACCATCTGTAATGAGATCTGGTGCCCTCTTCTGGTGCGTCTACAGTGTACTTGTATATAATAAATAAATAAATCTAAAAAAAAAAAAAAAAAAAAAGACATGGGGGCTGGAGAGATGGTTCAGTTTTTAGGGGCACGTGTTAATTGGAGAGTACCCATGTCTGAATCCTAGTACCCATATGGTAGCTCACCACCTATAATTCCAATTCCAAGGAATCCAACAAGCACATACACGGACTCAGACAAAACATTCATAGAGTAAAATCAAATGAATAAATCTAACGAAGGAAATTTAAGAGACATAAGGCTGGCGAAAAGCTTCAGAAGGTCAAGGCTCCTCTGTACAAGCCTGATGGCCACCGTGGGAGCCCCAGAGCCCACACAATTCCTGCAGTGTACCATGGTCGCCACACATGTGAAAGGCCCAGAAATGTTACATGAGAGACAGTCTCTCAGATGAGTGGTTTTCAACCCTCCTAACACTGCGACCCTTCAGTACAGTTCCTCATTTTGTGCTGACCCCAGCCACAAAATTGGTTGTTGCCACTTCATAACTGTCATTCTGCTACTGTCATGAATCCTGATGTAAACATCTGATATGCAGGACATCTGACAGGTGACCCCCAAAGGCGCTTCGACCCACAGGGTGAGAACCGCTGTTCTAGACAGAATGGTTGCTCTAAGGGAAGCAGATTTCTCCAGGTTGTGACCTTTCCCAGCAGCTCATGCGGCAAATAGGCTGTTCTGGACTTGAAGAGAGACCCGGTTTGGCTCAAGCTCAGCACAATTGCTCCTCCGTGCTGAAAACAAGCAAACAGTTGGACTTTACAACGAGAGTAAGACACGATGAAAGTAAGACACGTGGTACACAGTCACTCGTAGACTTCACAGCAGCGTCATGACAGTGTGCTTATGCATAATTAACTGGCTACAAATCAGTTCTTAGTTCTAGATCTGGTTCTGACAATAAATTCCTGCAAGATCTTATACTTTTATTTTTAATGTTGACTGTGATTCCTGCACTCCTAGTACTTAAGCAATTGAATGAAGCAGAGGAGTTCAGATCTGAGGCAGAATGAGTGCTACATTCACATGCAGGGTGAGCTCATCATATCTCGCTGTCTTGCTTGTGCAGGCCTTAAATCCCAGCACCCAGGAGGCAGATCTCTATAAGCTCCAGGACAGCCAGGACTACACAGTGAGCTGGTGCCTCAAATAAAAAGTAAACAAATAGGGGTTGGGGATTTAGCTCAGTGGTAGAGTGCTTGCCTAGCAAGCGCAAGGCCCTGGGTTCCGTCCCCAGCTCCGGAAAAAAAAGTAAACAAATAAACAAATAGCAGAGAGACAAAGAGGCAGGCAGGCAAGAACACACGCACTTTCACACACACACACACACACACACACACACACACACACACACACACACACACACTAGTGCGAAGGCTCTGTCAGTAAAGAACTTCTCTGGGTTACTCTGTGTAAATGCTACGTAAGACAAATGAGCAGTAAGGACACACAGTCCCTGCAAGTCCCAAGCACAAGCCACTCACCCAGTCATTTTTCACCATTTTTCTTAGGTTGTGGACAAGGGCGAGTTCCTCCGGGGCAATCTACATGGTGTCAACAAGAGAGTGAAGAGGTTATGACTTTCCTGGCTTTTTCCCTAGGAAAACTGAATTGACAATGATTTAAAGTTTTTTAACTGCTGCAATCGTAGCACCTGAATACACTTCCTTCAGAACGAGAGAGAGGGGTTTGGGGGAGGGAGAAAGGAGAGAAGCAGCAGGGAGGAGAGGTCAACTGTAGCAAGTGCGCCTTTCTCCCTTGACGTTACTGACTTCTGCACAGACCACATCCTCCCTTTGAAAAGTCTTAGGGCCAGGAGGAAAGCGGAGGTCCTCCTCCTCTCTGACGTGTGCCCTTGCTTTGCGACGCATGGTGAGGCGGGCAGGCATGGCGAGGTGGCAGCAGCATGTGCTGGGTAGGTTTCTGTCTACAGGACACAAGCCAGGGGTGTTTGGGGACAGTTAACATTGGCAAATGCTGCCATCTTGATTGGTGGTGGATGGGGGTGATGGGGAGCATCCCACAAGGGTAGGCGGTACCATCCATGGGCAGCGGTCCTGCAATGTCTAAGAAAAACTGAACAAGCAGGGAGGAGCAAGCCACTCAGGATCATCCCTCCCGGTCCTTTGCTTCAGTTCCTGTCTCCAGGTTTCAGCCGTGAGTTCCGACCTTGCCTTCCGTCAGTGGGCTGCTGTGAGGTGGATCTGTCTCTGTCCTTTAGAAGTCACTTTGGGTCGGATGGTTTACCACAGCAATAGAAAGCCCACACCTTTGGTTTCCTGAAGCTAAGTTATTGTCTCTTCCCTGCTTCTGCAGTGCTGGAGGTGGAGTCTAGGCTCTTAGACACACAGTGCAACTCATGGACCACGCGTACTTATGTGTGCACCACAGCCACGCTGCTGGCTTACACCTCAGCACTCTACTGCTGCTGCTGTTGTTTTAGTATAGAACACAGTTTATTCATGGAGAGGAGTAAGAGGGTAGTAGGGGGGGGGGCCCTAAGTAGAGAAATAGAAGGTAGAGGCTGGCCATGAGCTCCTGGAGAGAAGGGGGAGGGGAATGGGGAGAGAAGAGACAAAGGGGGAAGAGGGTAAGAACCAGAGAGCAAGAGAGAACGAGAGGGAGCAAGCTATTGTTTTTAAAGATTTATTCTTATGCGATGAGTGTTCTTCCTGAATGCATGCATGTGCCCATGGCGGAGGCCCTGGAGGTGGAGTGACATAGGTTGTGGACGTTCGCTGGCTGCTAGGAAGTGTACCTGGGTGCTCAGAACCAGGCATCTATTGCTCTATCTCTATATAATTCAAAACCTTCTCTGGTTCCCAGAGGAGAGCCTCAGAGCTCGCCCAGGACAGAACAGAGAAAACAGACCATTCCTACCAAGGTTCTATCTTCTCTTTTCAGCGTGGTCCTTCCCCAGAGGGCGTTGACTCCATCCACAGCCACCAGGAGGTGAAAGAGTCCTAGGGAGCTCTGCGTCTTCAGCTCCTTCAGCACAACCCCAACAGCGTCAGTGGCGTTTCTCACTCGCGTTAGGCCCTGTGGGGAGAGGCAGGACTGTCCCTCTGCTTTCTCTGGCTAGGACACAGTGTAAGTGGTGCTTTGGTGTTTCTTGTACCTGTTCGACAACTTCTCCCAGAGGACTGCCTTTCTCAGTGCTTTCTCTCTTATTCCAAACATACTTCTCTTGAACTTTTATCTAAATGCAAGCAAACATTTAGAAAGAAATAAGAAAATAAAACAGGCTGCTCGCTTAGGCCTAAGCCTTTCCAAATCAGAAAGGCATAGGGTTCAGCTGCACCACAGGAGGTACAATGTAGAAATTAGACTTCTAACCTCTTCCTGGAGCTTTGTGTGCAGGGAGGTGGGGGAGGGTTTGGGGGTAAGAGTTCTTTCCTTGAGTAGTATTGACAAATATTGGCACTCACATTTTCAGAAATACATTTATTTGTATATGTGTATGTATATATGTAGGGCCATCTGTGCTAGGATGCAGGTGTGGAAGTCACAGACAAACTGCCCATCATGTGGAGCCTTGGTTTCCACCTCAGGTTAGGAGGTACAATGATAAGAGCTTCATCTGCTGCACCATCTCAGCCAACAAGCAGTGCAGTGAGGTTTCTGTGAGCCTTTACATGCAGTTATAAAGCCTGAGTCTAGAGCTCACTCTAGAGTGCTGGTGCTGTGCTCTCCTGGTTGAGGCAGGACTCTAAGTTTAAGGCTAGCCTGGGGTCGTAGGTTCAGAACCAGACCAATCTACATAGCAAATGAATAAATCAAAACTGGAGTGGATAATTTTACTCTCACACTTCTGGTTTATCTGGAGGAAAACCTTTCTGTTGTGAAAGATTCAAGATTCTCTCAGGAACAGTAAAAATCAGTCCAGACTTTTATTTTACTAGTAGCCATCTCTTTGAAGATCAACAAATGCATTTCAAGTTATGAGCCCACTGTGAGCCAAAAATATTAAAGGGATACAAAATGGCTCATTTCGTCCTGAGTGCAAGGCCGATTCCCTACAGTGTATCAACTCCTCAAGGTACAAAGAAGACAGACTCTGCTTTGTCAGCACAAAGGTCATCTCCCACTGAATTCCCAGAGCCAATCACCTGACCCAGAAAGCGCTCGTTGGTAGTTTTGAAATTCTTCAGCCAGGTAGAGGCCTCTAAGGGTTGATCAAAGCGCTGTTTGTTGTAAGTGGACTGTAGCAGCTCCCCGCAGTTTTTTACCCAAAGATGAGCTAAAAGTGGATAAGAAAACAAAGTAACTTGAGATACTGTATACTTTTTTGTTTAAAAAAAAAAAAAAAAAAAAAGAGCTGGAGAGATGGCTCAGTGGTTAAGAGCAGTGACTGCTCTTCCAGAGGTCCTGAGTTCAAATCCCAGCAACCACATGGTGGCTCACAACCATCTGTAATGGGATCTGATGCCCTCTTCTGGTGTGTCTGAAGACAGCAACAGTGTACTTATATATAATAAATAAATAAATCTTTAAAAAAAAAGAATCCTAAAAAAAAAAAAAAAAAAAGAACTCATTTCTTTCCTTTTGTATTGTGGATGTTTTGACATAAGGGGCGTGTTGGGTCCCCTTGTACTGGAAATGCAGATGCTGTGACCGCTGTGTCCGTGCTGTGACCCGCACCTGGGTTCTTTGCAAGAGCAGCCAGTGCTCTTACCTGTGAATCATCTTTCTATCCCTACAAATGACTTTTTAAATTAGGAGAAACATTAAAAAGAGAACAAATGAGCATATTTTCTTTTTTTTTTTTTTTTTTCCGGAGCTGGGGACCGAACAGGGCCTTGCGCCCGCTTAGCAAGCGCTCTACCACTGAGCTAAATCCCAACCCCAGAGCATATTTTCTTTTGTGCGGTGGTACTGGGGACTGATCCTCTCTGTTCTTGACCTTAAACTGGACATTACAGTGTAACCAGAACATAAAATATCAAGTGGACTGCCATCACTCCTTACTGCCAACTTTTAAAGGCAAATTAGTAAATGTGGATATTTAAACATTGAACAAAAGAGGATATATGCAAAGCACGAGGATTAAAATCTATACCGAACTGTGCGTTAAACAATATGACATGCACCATCCCAAGCTAATGTTGGCTACTCTCTGGCCCTAGCGGTCCTGCTGCTTCCATGGCTAGTCTCATGTAGCGATTGCCCATCATGGCTCTCTTGTGCGCATCCTGCTCTCATTTTAGCCATTCGCCCTTGGTGGTTAGCCGTCACAGATCCCCGTAACCTGGTAAAATCAAAACTCTAGAGGCTTGTAACTTATCAATCAGATTTATATCAATAAATTCAATTTATAACAATAAACTCAGAGTCAATTGATATGAATATAAACGTCCCACCTAGATAAGACAAATTGTCTTGTAATTATTCATCTCTTATAAGATATTCAAAGCTACCTGTGGCTATTTAAAGCCATTTGGACTCTAGATCCTCTTTTTTTTCTCCATTTTCTTTCCTCTTCCTCTCTATCTCTCCTGTCTCTCAAAAACTCTCAGCCCGCCCCTCTTTTCTATTGTCCAATCACAGGCTCCAGCCTTGTCTCTCACCTGCCCTCACCTGCGTACAGACAGCAGCCCACACTGAACAACTTTAAAATGTCAAGGAAGGGTGTGGATCTGTGGGTCCTCAGAATCTTAACAGACAAGTGTCTGTTATTGGCGCTCGGGAGGCCGGGGCAGGAGTGGGCTTGTTTTATCTCACAAATTCAGAGTCAGTAAGGGCAGTACAGCATGGCCCCTGTCTCCTAAGCAGTCACAGTGCTGCCCCACAGCAAGGCGACTGTCCATCAGAGAAGACAGCCAGGAAGCCCTTACCATCTGGGATGTGCAGAATCAGCCAGTCACTTTTTGCACAGAAATGAACAGCATGACAGAGACTGAGGGTCTTTCCTGTCCCCTTCTCTCCATCTGAAGTATGTGTTAAAGAAAACACCAGATACAACATGTTTCCTAGCAACAGCATTTCTTGCCTACATGTGCTGGTGCAAGTCTTCAATCACAGCACTTAGGAGAGGAAGAAGCAGGCAGATCTGGTTAAGTTTGAGGGCATCCAGGGCTACATAGCATGAGCTTGTCTCACAAAAACAAACAAACAAACAAAAAAAAAAAACAAAAAACAAAAACAAAAACAAAAGGTAAAGTGAGCAGCATTTCCTTTCTCAAGTGAGGGGGGAACACAAGACTTAAGAGGACCCAGGTGTGTTGAAAGGATACAGAGAAGATATCGTACAGCTGGATGAGCAAAATTGGTATTTTTCAGGTAGCCCAGAAGCTCGAGAGCTGGCTTCCTAACCATCAGACAAGCTTCACCAAAAGTCTTCACCTAAGTAAACAGCAGAAAGAAGGTAGGCATGGAACTCCTGGCCATTCTAACCACAGGCACACTAGTCGAGACCCGACGAACCAGATCTCTAAACGCATTTGTATCCCGGTCTGAGAGTCTGGGTTACATCTGAAGGTCAATCCATGCATTTAGCTAATATCTGAGGTATACTGCTTCCTATCAAGTAACATAAATAGCCAGCTTCTGATGGTTCTTTGTTTGTTTATTTTGTGAAAAAGGGGATGAAGTCCATCCCAGGCAAATATACCCAAGCACCCTACTATTAAGCTGGACCTCAGATCCAGGGCTGCTGCTTTTATATAAAGACCTCTTTCTCCCACGCAGACTGAGCTGATGCCCTGCCTCCACTCCGAACAAAAATTCTGATGACAATTTTGGTATGGTCTAGAAGTTAATTCCTCTCTTTTCTCTCTCTCTCTCTTTTTTTTTTTTTTTTGTGACAGGGTTTCTCTGTGTGCCTGGCTGTCCTGGATCTCACTCTGTGGACTGAGCTGGCCTTGAACTCTGTCCCGAGTGCTGGGATTAAAGGGATGCACCACCACTGCCGATATTCTAATATTAGTCGGTCATCATCAGTCTCCTTGCTTGCTGCTGAGCCTGACGTGCCTCGTGTGATGTCTAGAGTGACAAGGTGGGAGAGGCAATCCCCAGTAGCCCTCATAGCCACACATGATGTGGGTCAACAAAAAATAAACACATTTAGAAAAATGTTTCATCTCTAGGACCAGGTGTGGTGATAGGTTCCTATTACACCAGCACTGAGGAGGCTGAGACAGGAGAATTGCTACAAACTGGAGGCCAAAATAACACAGCAGGACCCTTTTAGGACAACAATCCCACAAGCCAAAACAAACAAACAAACAAACAAACAAACAAACAAACCAAAAACCAAAACTCAAAAACACCACCTCGAACCACCCCCCCTTCCAAAAAAAAAAAAAAACAAAACAAAACCCAAAAGCAACAACACAAAGAAAACCAGGGGAGGGAGACCGTGCAGGTGGTGAGAACCAGAGTTTAGGCTCCAACGCTCATAAAAACGTATCTGGGCATGGGAGTGCGCTTGGCCCTGCAGCTTACTAGGAAGCCCCAGGCCCCAGTCAGAGACCTTGGTAAAAAGGAAGGGGTGGGGTGAGCTGGAGAGATGCTAGTCAGTTACGAGCGCAGGCTGTTCCTCCAGAGGTACCAGCTTTGACTCCTAGCACCTAAATGGCTGCTCACAACTGTCTATAACTCCAGTTCCAGAGGATCCCACACCATTCCTAGATTCTTCTGGCACTGAAAACATGTGAGACACAGGCAGAAATGAAGACAAAACACCCATATTTAAAAAAAAAAAAAGCCAGTAAAACATGGATGTCTCTTGAGGAAGGACACTTGGGTCTGATGAATGTACACCTATACATACTACATACACACATACATACATACATACATACACACACACATACATACATACATACATACGTACATACAATTTATTTGGAAAATCATTCCTATTTAGCTTAGAAATAATTTTTTTTAAAGATCTCATGGAGGCAAGGATGACCTTAAAGATCTTCGTGCTGCTACTCCCAGAGTGATGGGCTGACAGGTGTGTCACCACACATGAGGTTTTGGACTTGGATCTCATACTGTATGTAGCCTAGGCTGGCCCACTACTCACCATGCAGGCCAAACTCGTCCCAAATTTGAAGCACTCCTTCTACTACTGCCTCTTAAGTGCTGGGATTGCAGGTATGTGTCAGCACACCTACCTTCGAGTCACTTAGTTTAATTACCTGACTTCTGGAAACTTGCTCAGTAACTTGAGGGAAAAGGTACTGATTATAAAAGAATACTTCCCTGGTTCTGAAGTGTACTTAAGTGGCTAACAAAAGATAAATTCTAACTGTGGTGTTTACGAGTCCTTAGCTGACTTTTAAATCGTCTACACCTCCCATTTAACCCTTTTCCACACACCACACTTTGGGCGAGTTTCTGTCGGAGTACCTGCATTGCGTATCGAGGAGGCAGGCCGTGAGGAAACACCGTCTTCAGATCCTGCGGGGGGATGCTGTAGTGCTGACCCTCATGCTGCTCCCCGTGCTTAGCCTGGAAACACACAAGCAGGAACAAGAGCTCACGTGTGATCCAGACTTTGAAAAGACATGGTTATATATTGCCTGTTGTCCCAGCCCGCAAAAGCTAAAGCAGAATTATCTTGAATTGCAGGCCAGCCTAGGCTATAGAGACCTTGCACCAAAAAACCAACAAACAAAATAAAAATCATAATAAGCCTAAAGACCTATGGCTAACAACCACCACCACCACCACCACCACCCCCACCCCACCACCACCACCATCACCTCCTCCACCACCACCACCACCACCACCCCACCACCTCCTCACCTCCACCACCACCACCACCACCCCCTCCTCCACCACTCTGAGCAGATACTGCCTGCAGAGGCCACAGCTTGGGCAAACAGTAACATCTGCTAGCAGGGAAAGCACCCCTTTTCATGACATGGTCTTGCTGTGTAGTGCAGGCTGGCTTAGAACTTTTGTTTGCCTTTCTGCTGTAGCTCCCAGACTGCTGAGATTACATACGTGTGCCACCAGGCCAGGGTTTTCAGTTAAAACATTGGGTGCTGGGACAGCAAGACAGTTCCAGTGAGTAAACATACCTCTTGCCAACCCTGACAACTGAGTTCAAAACATAGGACCTACAACTTGTCCTTTGATCTCCACATAACACAGGCAGAAATCCACAACTAATATCTAATATCTAATAAAGTACTGGTGACCCCAAATCCAGTCTATTACATAGTCAGTGGCCTGATGAAAATTAGTTGTTCAGCGATAACTGTTAACGGGGACAGATATGCCACCTGGATTCTTTTAAGCTATGAAGAGATGCTCCAGTCCTGTGGCAAGATCTGCATGATACTGTTTCCATGGAAACACTGAAACACTGAATGACACTTTGATGACTTCATTAATTTATTTTATTTCGTTTTGCAGTCTGAGAATAGGCAAATGCTAAGGAGAAAGTTAAACACGCCTGTATAAAATTTCGTTTTTGTGGAGGCTATCTTTTTACATTTCTACACAGCCACAGCCACATTAGGATGGAAGGAATGACATTTGGGACAGCACAGAAAAAAGGCGGGCGAAGCCCTTCTTTCACGGTAAAAAAGCACAGACCACACAACTGATTTTACTTATAGGAGATGGCACCGGCACTGGGCATGGGAGAAAAGTACCCAGCCTGTCAGGGTTTCAGCTCAGAAAAGGAACAGTCCTGCTGATAAGACACCAGGAAAGTTGCCTTCAAAGCAGGAAGGTGCTGTCCAACTTTTGACTATGAGAAAGCAGTGCACCATCACGCATGAACAATCTGAATACTAGTCAAGGGCTACTCCACGCACGGGGCTTAGCTTTTCCCAGCCTGGATGCTCATTTACAGGAGGGCTGAGGAACCAAGAACATCGGAGGGCACTCTCAACCACAAGTCTCAAACATGCACCAAGTGCTCCTTTAAGGAAAGCGTGGCCCACCTCAAGACATAATTCCTGAAAGACTTATCTCAGAAGGAACTGAATTTAACCAATCTGTTTGTTTTGAATTTTTAATTCAGCAAGATTCTTGGCACTAGGCGAATTCATTACTCAGATCACATTAGAAGGAAGTTGGACCAAGTTTGTACTTTACGGCACCACAGAGCAACAAGGGAAGATGTGTGTTAGAGTGCTAGCCCAGCACTCTAGGTGATCTAGTGATGTCTCATCTACCTGAGTCTATGTACAGTGCAGGATATTTGATCACACTGTGAACCCCAAGATTATGTTCATTAATGGAAAAACTGTTTTTAGTTGTAGTATAGCTCAGCCTTAGCACACAACTTTAATCCAAGAGCTTTCTGCTTGAATATTATAAATTTCATTAAATAAAGTCAACCACAGGTTAAGAGGCAGAACAAGCAACTAGTTGACAGAGAGGGAACACGGGATTATTAAGAAAAAACCATAGCGAGTAAAGGAGTCAGGTTAGAGAGACACACAGGAAGTAGAAGGGAAGGACATTTAGTTTGAAGACAGCATGAGAGAGGGGCATTGCTTCTGGGATGTTAGCTGAGGAGGAAGGGCAACTGGGTTCTTTCCCTGTTCTCTGAGCTAGCAGGCTTTCACCCCAGGGTCTGACTCCTGAGACTTCATTGGTAAAATCAAACAACTGAGAATTTGTTAAAAAACAACATATGTGGGCTGGAGAGATGGCTCAACGGTTAAGAGCACCGACTGCTCTTCCAGAGGTCCTGAGTTCAATTCCCAGCAACCACATGGTAGCTCACAGCCATCTGTAAAGAGATCCGATGCCCTCTTCTGGTGTGTCTGAGGACAGATACAGTGTCTTATATAATAAATGAATAAATCTTTAAAAAAAAAAAAAAAACAACACATGTAAACCAGTATCCTGATATGTAAAAGCAATGTATGGCAACACAAATTATAGTCTCTGAAACCCCACCCCCATCAACAACTTACTGGGTCACTGTCACTGGTGCGGGAAACAGCTCTCGGACGCTCAGCTGGAACCTGATTGTTCTGAGGTGCTTGGACACTCACGTGCAAAAAACGCCTCGGGTCCGACTACAAAAGAAAATGTTTAGTGTTCTGGGATCATCTGCTTTTTTAATGCTTGGTGTAACACTGATATTCAAACTATGTCTCTATCAGGGAATCATGACACTAAAATATGTTTCAATACTATATAAAACAAAATTGATCTTTACTAACAATTCACTAAGTTCAGTCACATCATTTATCCTCTGAATCTGTTTTAGCACATATACTGCTGTGTCAGGGACTGTCTTAAAATGGAAACCAATCTATCCGCGCAGCCACTGCTAACTAACTTTCTTCTGGAGACATGGTCTCACTACAAAGGCCAGACTGGCCAACAGCTCACGGCACTCTTGCCTCAGCTCCTCAAGTGCTAAGATTAATGTAACGGCTGGGGTCTTGGTTAGTTGCCCAGGCTGGCCTTGGGTTCTGTGCTCGGTGAGTCTCCTATCTCTACATTTGGGTATCTGGGAACACATGCGCAGCTCAGGAAATGCGTTTAATCCACGTCCACTATTATGCATGGTCTCTAACAGCACCGGAGCCTCCACTGTGAGGGTTAGTGCAATGTGCTTCAGCACAAACAAGATGGATGTGTCTGGCCTTGAACTCAGAGGTCTGGCTACCTCTGCCTCCAGAGTGCTGGGAGTAAAGGAGACAGTTATAAACACCCTTTCATTACTCTTCTCCCATTCCTTTCACTCTGTCAAGGTCTGACTTGTGTCTAGCCTTGAACTCTAAAGATCTGGTTGCCTCACCTTGTTAGTGCTGGGTGTACCATAGCTAGCCTTGCTAGCTATGACCAGCAAAATAAGAATCATTAGTGACATGTAATGAGGGAATATGTAAAGTGTCCAACTAAGTGAAAACTAGTTAACTATACTCAGAAGAAACTTCTGGAATGGGGGTGAAAAATACAGATGACATTTGAGGAGATATATATGAGAAAAATGCTAAGAAAATTTCTCAAATTAGTAGAGTACAAGGGTGCATGTCTATAATACTAGCATTCAGTGGGATTAGGAGTCCAAGTCCAGCTTGGGCTGTATGAGCTGCTTCCTAAAGGAAAAACTCCCTCAAGAGAGCCTAAAGACGAACTAGCCTTGCACAGACGTGAAATGGTTCCAGTTATGAGTTTAGGGTATGAATTCAAGAGCAACAGAAGAGGAGCTGAGAGCAATGAGAGCCCAGCAGGTCAACAGCCACCTCCAGGGTGCACTGCCAGACGCACAGGACAGCAGTAAGCTGACACAAACCCCTTCTGCCAATCTGTAAACTGACACAAACCCCTTCTGCCCCAGATTGGTTTTGGTCAGAGTGTTTAATCAGTTTAAGAAAATAACTAATACGATATCCAAGATTGACTCTAAAAATCTCTACTCTTTTCATTACCTTTTGTTTTCATTAAAAATCATTTTTTATTTTATTGTTTTAGACAGGGACTAACTCCTAGCTGGCCTAGAATGCACTGTGCAGACCAGGCTAGCCTTGAATTCACAGAAATCCACCTGTTTCTACCCCCCCCCATGTTTAAAAAAATACATTTATTTGTGCTTGCTTGTATGGATATGCACAGGCCAATGTACACATGTGGAAATCAAAGAACAACCCGGGAAAGGTCCTGTCTCTATCACATTGGGGTCCCAGGGATGGAACTTGGGGTATCAAGTTTGGCACCAAATTCTTTAACCGTATGAGCCATTTTGCCAACCCTCTTTTCTACATCTTATATTAAGTTTTCCCTATTTCTTTATGTATTGATTTATGTGTGGTATGAGTGGCACAGCATGGGTAGGGAAAGCAAGGACAACGTGTAGAAGTTAGTTTTTCTTTCCATCACTCGAGAAGCAGGGATAGAATCTTGTTGGTGAGTCTTTGCAACAAGGGTCTTAACCTGCTTGGCCACCTTCTGACCCCTTTGCACTTAGGACTTAGTGTGTATGTCTGGGACACACTAGCATGCCTGTGCACATACACGGCCAGAAGACAGTGCTGGGCCACTGAGGTATGACTCTCCTGGACCGAGGGTTGGGTGGTGGGTGGGGCACCCACACTTTTCTCTGCCCCTCTGGAAGCTGGCAGTTCCAGTGAGTCTCCTCTCTCGTAGATGGAATCGTGGCTGAACGTGAGATCCCAGCTCATTTTAATGTGGGTGCTGAGATCCGAGTGTGGTCCTGATGCTTGTGTAGCAACTGCTCTTAGCCACCTAGCTGACTCTTCGGCCCTTCATCATTGTGTGTTGTGTTTGTCTGCATTCATGTATGTGTGGGGGCTCCAAGGACCCTCCCAAGCACATGCCAAATCTGAGATATCAGTGGCAGATTTTAATACAAACCAACAGTGCAAAGAAGTAGGTTGCTATAATTTTTAGAATGTAAGTCAGGTTTACAGCAGAGGCAGGTATTCTCCCAAAATCCAATATCCTTTAGCCTACTGCTAGGGGGTCCCTTTCGAGTGGAAATACTTCAGTTTAAAATGAAAACCAGCTGAGAGCGGCCATTGAGCTCATCTTCTCCTGCTGTGGCAGCCCAGGTTACAGAATAGCCTGTCTCAGGCAGAAGGAAAGAAGGATAAAGCGGAGGGGAGCTGGAGAGAGGGCCTAGCTCTTCCAGAAGATCCAGGTTCACGGCCTGGCACACATGCACCTCACAACTGCCTGTAACTACAGTTCAAAGGGCTCTAACACACTCTTGGCCTGTGCAGGCATCAGGAGCATGTGTGTATGCAGACACCCAGGAAGGCAAAGCAGTCATATAGATTATAAGGAGAGAAGGAGGGAGCAGGCAGCTGCCGTCCCGCCCCCACCATATACAAGGACATCCACTGATAGCTGAGGAGGGACCCATCCCTCCTGCTCTTGCCAGCAAAGCCAAAATGCTAAACACACAGAAGACTCAGGACAGCATTTGAGCGATACACCCTCATACTAGGAGAAGGCACCTTATCTCTTTCCACCCATCATCGTTCTTGTTGTTTTGTTTGTTTTGAGACAAGGCCTGGCTGTCTTGGCACTTGCTATATAGATCAGGCTGGCCTTAAATTTTCAAAGTTCCTGCCTCAGCATTTCAAGTGCCTGGATTTCAGGTATGTGCCACAACATCTGCCACATCTGCCACATCTGCCACATCTGCGGGATGGCTCAGGGTAAAGATGCTTGTTGTGTAAGTTTGGTGAACTCAGTTACCATAAAGCCACAGAGAAGCAGAAGAACTGATTTCCACAAGAGCATCCCTCCATATACATCATACTCAGAATCATAAATACATCTTTTAAAAAGTAAGAAAACTAGGGTTGGGGATTTAGCTCAGTGGTAGAGCGCTTGCCTAGCAAGCCCAAGGCCCTAGGTTCTGGGTCCTCAGCTCCGAAAAAAAAAAAAAAAAAAAAAGAAAAACTAGGTGGTGGCTCAGTTGTTGAGAGCACTGGCTGCTCTTCCAGGAGACCCTGGTTAATCCTGGTACCCACATGGCAGCTCACAACAATGAGTAAGTCCAGTCTCAGCTATCTACGCCCTCTTCAGGCCTCCACAGGCACAGGAGTGCACATAGTGCACAAATATAGACACAAGCAACAACCATACACAGAGATAAAATTAACTAAAATAGTCAATGGCCACAAGGTGGTGCTATTTCTACAGTACTCGGATGACTTCAGTTTTTTCCCTTCAGTAAATAAAAAACTAACAAAATGGATTCCCTATGTCTTAAAGAGGTATCAATGAAAGCAACCTGCTAGACTGACTTCCAGGACAAACAATTCTGTGTCCAATTCCCTCGGCTTAGCTCCAGAGTGAACATAATGCAATTCCTCAAACACTATCCATGAGGCAAACGAAAACATTTACGTGAACAAACTATACATTTTAATCTTATGTGAATGGGTATTTTGCCTGCATGTAAGACTGTGCTCCACGTGTGCCCACTGGTACCCTCAGAGGCCAACCTGGATTTGGGGTTACAGATGGTTGTGAGCCACAAGTCAGTGCTGTGGATCAATCACAGATCTTCAGGGCTCGTAATGCACCCTTTTTGAGACAAGGTCTCACTATGCAATTCTGGCTGATCAGGAACTCACTATGTCAAACAAACTGGCCTTAAATTCAGGGATTTGTTGTCTCTGCCTGCGGAGATTAAAGGCATGAACCATCACACCTGGCCCTTATTTCGTTCTGTTTGTCAGTTTTATGCCTATGTGTATGGAAGAGGACAGAAGAGGGCACTGGATGATCAGGAACTAGAGTTGCAGGTGGTTATGAGCCCTCATGGGTTCTAGAAACCAAACTGGAAGGCCATCTGCAAGAGCAGCAAGTGCTTGTGGCCACCAAGCCAACTTTCTTGCATCAATATTGGCTTTTACTTCTTTTGTTAACTTTTTTTGTTTTGCTGCACTAAAATGGACAGAGGCTTTTTATACATCTCAGGGTAGGAGTTGGCAAAGGTAAAAGGAAAAGAAAAACAACAAACACCCCCCACCCAGCCCTAAACTGTACAAGGGGAATGCTCCTTTTGTAAGAACTCTTGTTGTAATCATATGATTTGTTGCAAGTGACCCTTTCTTCTTAAGTTCTCATCCTCCAGACTTAGGTCTATAGGACTTCCTGTTCTCAGCAAACACAGGCTTGGTCATCTTAATAGGTGCTGCCTTAGTACCACACACTCAGATTGGTCATTTCTTCATGACTTCTGAACTGTGTGCCTCTGGAGAACATAGATGCCATGCCATATGTACACTGGTTAGGCCACGGGCTTTGAAGTCCACCAGCCAGCATCTATGTAAGGCTGACAACTTCATGGCCTGCTTCCATAGTAGGTTACTTATCCATTCTAATCTTTAGTTTCTGCAACTTTAAGACAAGGATAGTACATTGTCAGGAGGATCAAAAGAAATAAAGCATGCTGAGGGGTGCTGGTGTGTACCTTTAGTCCCACCATTTGGGAGACAAAGGCAGATGGATTTCCTTGAGTTCCAGGCCAGCTGGGGCTACACATGAGATTCTGGTTTTTGTTTTTAAATGAACAGACAATCACTAACACAACCAGTAGTATGACACCTTTGCCCACTTTGAGTCAGGGTTCTCTATATGGCTCTGGTCAGCCTTGATCCTTGTGTCTTACTCTCCCAAGTGCTTTGATTATAGAGAGTACTGTGATGCCACACCCAATTCAGTATGGCCTTATTTTTGTATTTGAAGAGGTCTGCCTCATTGTATATGCGTGTGTGTGGGTGGGTGGGGTGGTTGTGGGGAGGCCAGAGAAAGTTGCTAGATTCCCCTCGCCCTGTTCCAAGTGTCTGTGGAAGGCTCTGCTTGCTCTGTGGATGCTGGGGATTCCAATTCTGGGCCTTCAGTTTATGCAACATGCATTCTTAACTTATGAGTCATCTCTCTAGCCCCTTACCTTTTTTGGGGGTTTTGGGGGTGGTGCGGTGTAAGGAGGCATGGGCAGAGTCTCATGTATTCCAGGCTAGATTCAAATGTGCTATGTAGCTGAAGATGACCTTGAGTTTCTGATCCTTCTGTCTCTACCCCCAGAGTCTGCACTACTGTTATTAGTGCTGCTGCCGCCATGTTCAGTTGATGTGGTCCTGGAAATCTAACCCAGACGTCCTGAGTCCAGTCAGTATTTGATGTCAAGTGGTTTCCTTGACTGCCTCTGCCTTACTTTACTTCAGGGGGTTCAGTGTATGGAGTTTACCAATTTGGCTAGGCTAGCCAGCTAATGAACCTCAGGGATCTATTTATATCCAGCCTACCAGCTCTGGGGTCACAGCCCATGCCGGCTTTCACTAGAGTGCTGCACCCAGGCCCCCATACTTGAGTGGCATCACCACCACTAACTAGTCACCTTCCCGACCTCCCAGGACAGTCCATTCTCTACACGATTGCAGTTAACAAAAGGGGCGTGTCTAAATAGTCAGCTAGCTCAAATTTACCAATCTGTAAAAAACGCCAACTCTGTATCACACATTACCTCAGACACACACTCTATCTCTGCGTGTTGCTTAGGCAGACTCCCACTTGGCAGGCCAAGCTGGCCTTGAACTCCCAATCCTAAACTTTACCTGAAAGGCTACTTGCCTTAGCCTTCTGAGAATTTTACCTGAAAGTGAAGCATGTGAGTAGTCTGTGAGGACTCACCTTCTGGACCCTGGAGAAAAACCTTGTCATTCCTGTCAGCATGGTCTTTGTTCTCTTAAAAAAAAAAAAAAAAAGACAAAGAGAAAAAAAGGTAAGCCACTATTTAATAAAAACATATGAGATATAAAAATCTGATACTATCTGTATATGAAAATTATTTATGCATCAACAAACTGGGCAAAAGACAAGAAAAACCATTTCACTTAGGAAGCAGTATGGCAGTAAGTTTAACCTCCTCACAAGTCAGGAAAATGAAATTGAAGCCTCCATAATGAGATGCCAACAAAGAAGTCCCACAACAGCTGTAAATCCAAATGTCCTGGAAAATCAATCTTTACAAAGTTGAAGATGTATGAATATCCAGCTATTCTATTCCTTCATATTATTCTAGAAAACCACGTATTTATATACACTGAAAAATGTAAGAATGTTTACAGCAGAGGAGTGAATTATTTGAAAATTGGAAAAACAACAACAAACACCAAACCTAAAATAAAATATTCATTGATATGAGTGAAAACAGTCAGAGAAGAGTCACAGAAACAGCAGGAAAGGAACTATAATAAAATGGATCAACCTCAAAAACATATATTCGCCCAGCAAGGCATGGTACATCTTTAATCCCAGTAGTTCAGAAGCAGAGGCAGGTGGATCTTTCTGAGTTCAAGGCCAGACTGATCTAACAAATAAACCAAGTTCTCAGGGCTACACTGAGAAACTCTGTCTCAAACAAACAACAATACTGCCTGAAAATTATTATGTCTCATGTTAAGTAAACTAAATTTCGAAACCATGCACTGAGTAGGTGGAAAGCAGGAAGGTCAGAATTTCAAGGCCATCTTCAGCTACACAGTTTAGGGCCAGCCTGGGATAAATAACATCCTGCCCAAGAGAACCAGCCTCCGAAATGTCACTCCTGTTTGCAGGACACACACAGATGGCAAAACTGGACTGAAAGGCAAATGAATTATAAGAATAAGATCTAAAATAATAGTGACACTTAGGGGGAAACACTGGAAACTGGTAATCCCAACAGTAGCTAATAGGTTCGTGAGTATTTCTTTTATTATTACTTTGTGTTTGTCTGTTTGAGACAGTCTTACTATGGAGCCCTAGCTGATGGAGAACTGCACAGACCATGCTGGTCTTGAACTTGTACAGATTCTCCAAACTGTCTCCTGAGTCTTGGCATTGTTGGTGAGAGCAATCACGCCAACAGATGGGTCTTTCTCTTCTGTTGGTGTAAAAAAACACCATGTCACAAGCATTTCAGGAGACAGGGTTTGATCTGGTTTCTGGTTCCAGAGGCATACAATGGGTCGGGGTGGGGGGTAGGGGGAGATGTGGCAATAGACATGGGAGGCACAGTGGCAGAACAGAAAACCTTTCTGTCACAGTGCACCTATACTCCGGGGCCATCTCTGAACAATCCACTTCCTCCAGTGAACCTCCAGCTCCTAACAATTCCACACCCTCCTCAATCAGCACCATCAACTGAGGACCAAGGGTTCAAACAAGTGAGCCTATGGAGATATTTCACAGTCAGGCCTGTTACATTATTTTATTATTTCATACCATGAGTTTTATTATCATTTTTATACCACATGCTAAATTTATCCTTTTGTATGATGGAACTATTTAATTAGAAAATTCTACTCTTTTGGTGGTGAAAAGAAACTTAAAATAAAGTACCTCCTCAAGATCCCATCAGAAGTGGAGTATAGTGGCTCACTTGTAATTCTAGCTCTTGGGATGCTGAAGCTGAAGGAGTTCTTGGATTGAGGCAAGCCTGGGCTCTACAGCTGACTGTCCGCACGCAGAGCTGGGAGCTACAGAGTAAACTGTATCTATCCTATCCCAATAAACAAACACTGTTAGTCTGAAGCACAGACTATACGAAACCAAATACATACAATCTTTTCACTATATATATTTCCACAACAAAGTTCAATGAGTAAATTAAGGCATTTTAATAAAGGCCTAATTTAAATAAATAGAATTATAGTAAGACAGTAAGTTGCATGAAGATGGTTTCTTCCCTTCCTCTCTCCCTTCTCCCCTCCTTTGTCAGATGGGATGTCACTATTAGTTTAGGCTGGTGTCTATTTCCTGGTTTTCCTGCCTCTGAGTATAGCATTCAGACTAGTTGCTTTCAAAACTATCTTGGTGCACCTTCGCCTTTTTATTTAAAGGAAGCACTTTATATTATATCTTTGTCATACCTGAATTCTTAGCATTATTATTCTCTTTTTACTTTATTTATTTATCTATTGAAACAGGGTCTCTCTGGTTGTCCATCTGCCTCTGCCCCCAGCTGGGTGGGATTAAAGGTGGGCATGACTACGCTGGGCACCGGCATCACGACTCTTCAGTTTTGGATCTTTAAAGAGAAAGCACTACCTGACGTAGTATGAATATGCTACAGAGATGGTTCAGGCCCTAGGTGAGATGAAGTGCTACAACATAAGACTTCACCAACTCCATCAGCATTCCAATATGTCAACTGCTCCCAGTTAAGATTCCTGAACCATGGTTGACTTTAACTTTTTCACTCTTAAGATTTATGTCTATGAATATTTGCCTCTGTGTGTGTGTGTGTGTGTGTGTGTGTGTGTGTGTGTGTGTGTGTGTGTGTACCATATTTGTGCCTGTGTGCTAAGAGACAAGAATAGGGCATTGAAACTGGGTGATAGATGGTTGTGAGCCCTCATGAGAGTGCTGGGAACTGAACAGGTCCTCTGCAAGAAAAATGTTCTTAACAGAGAGACACTCTCCAGCTCCCCCTGTTGACCCTTGGAATTTGTAAACAAATAAATTCTTTCATAGGTAGATTCCTGCACTTCAGTATAACAACAAGTACCAGTGCCAGAGTAAAGGAAATGAAATCTCTTGATGATTACTACTTCCCACCTGTGTTCCAACAGCCATTAAAGCAACAACAGTAACAAGAAAGCTGTGCAAATTTCACTTGTTACTGTGCCAATACCAGGGAATGCAATGATGAAGCCCCCAGCATAGTCCAGAGGGCTACAAACCATCCCGGAGAGACTGCTCAGCAGGTAAGAGATCGATCGATCTATCTATCTATCTATCTATCTATCTATCTATCTATCTATCTACCTACCTACCTACCTACCTACCTACCTACCTACCTACCTACCTATCCATCTATTAATCTATCATCTGTAAAGTCTCACACTGATATAGACTGGTCTTAAAACTCTCAGTAATCCTCCTGCCTCCCAAAGGCTGAGATTTCAAGTATGAGCTACAACACTTAGCTCCAAATTATATTTTCAATGTCATTTAAAATACTTATAAGGGAAAAAAAACTTGCAAGGACAGCCAGGTGTAGGGATGTATGCCTTTAATCCCAGCACTCTGTGAGTTCAAGGCTTGCCTGTTTTTTACACAGCGAGTTCCAGGCTAAACAGCACTACACGGTGAGACCCTGTCTCAAAACAACTACGTAAGAAGAAAATTAAATCATACTGGTGAACCAAATAATTCTACAAAGACAGTTTCTGGGGCGCAGGGACTGGGCTGGCAGTACTGGGGATCAAATCCAAGGCCTTGTGTATATTAAGCCAGCATCCAACTGTGTGGATTGAGAAAGACTGTATGGAAATTAGTGAAGATTAGTTGTTTTCCTAATATCAGTTAGGGAAAAAAAACAGCTTTGGGCTGAAAAAAAAAAGACTGTTACTGAAGTTTTACTATGAAGTGCTTGTCATGCAAGTTTAATTCCTGGACGTATATCGGTCAGGCACGGCAGTAGATGCTTTATAATCTCAAGACTGGGGTAACATGGAGACAGGCAGGTCACTGGCTAACCAAATCCAGCTCCCCTGAGTTTCAGCATGTGGCTGCTTCAGACAACAACAACAACAACAACAACAACAACAACAACAACAACCCTGGCATAGCAGCAGTGGCAACAACAACAACAACAACAACAACAACAACAACAACAACAGGCCTGGCATAGCAGCAGTGGCCTTTAAATCCAGCAATGGAGGCAGAGGCAGGGCAAATCCCTGAGTTCAGTCTGGTCTATAGAGTTCCAGGGATACCAGGGCTACACAGAGAAACCCAAAACAAACAAAACAAGAAAAACTAGTAGGATGGCTCCTGAACAATGACATTAAAGCTGACCTCTGGCACCCCAAGCCTGCACACCCAGCACATTAAACATATTTTATGTTGCATTTTCTGCTCCTACTTCCCCAGGCTTGGTTCCTGGAAAAACAATCTTCTGTGATCCAACACCTTTTTCTGTCCTATTGGACACACACATACGCATGCATGATGTGGAGACATACATGGAAGCAAAACACCCATACACACAAAATAATAAAGAACTTTTACTATGAAGGCAGTGTGGTGTAGGGAAAAAGTTAGGTTCTTTTTTTATTTTTATTTTTATTTATATGTTAGTACACTGTAGTTCTCTTCAGACACTTCAGAAGAGAGCATCCCATTACAGATGGTTGTGAGCCACCATGTGGTTGCTGGGAATTGAACTTAGGACTTCTGGAAGAGCAGTCAGTGCTCTTAACCGCTGAGCCATCTCTCCAGCCCCCAAAAGTTAGGTTCTTAAGAGACAGGAAATTAGTCTAAAGATCCAGTTACAGATGTCTTTGAACTTCAAGCTTCACTGGGAAAATGAAGAGTATCTCCATTTGCTGTTGTAAGGGTTAAACAGGAACAGTACAGTAGTCTATGAATGCTTCTCAGTCTCAAACTTTCTTTCCCCTCTCCCCTTCTTACTGCTGTTGTTCTGAGACAGGGTCTAATGGAACCCAGGCTGTACAGCGGTGGATGACCTTGAAGTTCCCATCCTCCTGCCTCTGCTTCCCAAGTGCTAAGATTATATCCTTGAGCTAGGCTAGTTCTAGTATTTAAGTATGTGACACTGATTTTAACATTTCCATTTCCTTTGAGACAGACCAGTCAGCCGGTACACAGGCAAGCACACACATACAAAGTTGCACACAGGAAGCTACTAAAGAAAGATTAGTGTAAACCTAGGTGGGTTCTATGAATCGGCTAGGGCTTGGTTAGCAAAAGTAATTTCACAGCAAGGTAATTAATGCTGATTTTCTCTTTAACTCAAAGGAAACATGAAGACAATCCTAATGCATACAAATAGGGAAAGGTTGGGTTATTTGAAAGCCAGGTGTGGGTTCATGCCTATAATCCAACCACTAAAGAGGCTAAGACAGGATGGCTGTCAGAGTTCCCGGCAAGCTTGGGCTAAAGAGTGGGACTGTGCCAACAAAAAAACAAACAAACAGGGGTTGGGGATTTAGCTCAGTGGTAGAGCGCTTGCATAGCAAGCGCAAAGGCCCTGGGTTCGGTCCCCAGCTCCAAAAAAAAAAAAAAAAAAAAAAAAAAAAAAAAAAAAAGGAAAACAAAAACAAACAAACAAAAACACTCAAAGGACAATTTAACCCCTACTCCAAAGGAGACTTAACATTAATTGAATGTGTTTTGGAGATGAATGGGACATAGTAATATTTAAATAAAGGTAAGAATTCACAGATAAGAAAGGAAACTTAAGTAGCTCATTCCTCTAAAATTTTGCTTTGCTTTTTGTGGGAGACTAAAAATGAGCAGATCAAACGTTGGGGTTTTAACATCACATAGTTCTGAATTCATTCATTAAATGTCAACACAGAAACAAACATTAGCAGCCAATGAATGCCACAGGTCTGGTTTAACTAGCAATTTAGATGAAAAGAACACAAACTACCAATTACACCTACAAGTCTTATCAACATCAACAACACCGTAAATGATAACAATAATACTCGGCATTTTCCCTGTGCCCAGGAGCTAATTCTATTTTACATACATGATCTCGTTATTTCATACTCCAACCCTGAAGGCATATTTTAGGGTTAGCTAAGTTTTACAACCAACATCCCATAAATAACTTAGAAAAGTAACTTGAAGGCCTAAAAGATCAAATCCAGAAATAAAATCTAAGTGCATGGTTTAATCCTCTAACAAACTGGTTCTCAACCTGCGGGTGGCGACCCCAGGGGGTCCCATATCAGATATCCTGCATGTCAGATATTTACATTACGATTCATAACTGTAGCAAAATTACAGTTCTGAAGTAGCAACAAAAATAATTTTATGGTTGGGAGTCGCCATGTGGAACTATAAGGGTTGTTGTATTAGGAAGGCTGAGAACCACTGTTCTGACATCAGGCTGCCAGTTGAAAACCGAGCACGCACAATCTTTGAGAAGTGCACAAGGATCACACAAACACCGTAGAGGATAGGTACCCTCTGGCACTTTAACAAGGTTAAACTACGTTAACATACAAACACATTTTCCGCCCGTTCATCCTCCAGTCTCAGGTCCGCAGCCACAGGTCTGGACGATGCCCTCTTGGAGGGTCACGAACACTGCTGCCCTCACTCCCTATCTTGGGGCAGTTCGCATACACGCTCCTTTCCCTCCTTCATCATCTCATCCCCTGTGTAGCTCAGTCCCCTTACCATGAGTCCACCACTAGTACTTCTGCTTCGGTGACCCGCACACACACCGCCAGCGGCTGGATCCGAGGCGCCCGTCCTGCAGCTGTGAAGCAAGCTCGGGTCGTGTGGCAGGAAGCTACCCAACGCGCAGTCGCCGCGGCTGCAACCACAGCCCAGCGGAGGGGCACCGCGCCACCCGCCCCGCGGCCGGAAGCGGGTAGCAAGCCTCGGCTTTGCGGCGGCCCGGCCCAGGAGGTCGGTGCCTAGGTTCCTTAGCTCTCTACTCAAGAGATTCCCGACCCGGTGGCAAGCTTCCTCCGCGCGGGCGTGTCCGCTTCTCCCCTGCCCCGGCAGCCGCGCGCAATGGAACGTCCCGCGGGGGGGATTGTGGGAGGTGCACGCTCTAGGGGTGGGGGCGAAGGCGGCGGCGGCCGTGGCTGCCGTTGGTAGCCGTGGGGGCGGGGAAGGGAGGGAGGCTAGCCGAGGAGAAGGAGGTGGAGGAGGCGGAGGAGGAGGAGGAGGAGGAGGAGGAGGAGGCTCGGGCTCGCGCCACGGAAGGTACGCGTGAGGGCCGAGAGGGAGTCGGGAGCGCGCGAGCTGGTGCCCCGGAGCGAGCGCGTCGGTGTTGGCTGCGCGGGGCGGCCAGAGGCAGTGGTTGGAGGGCGCAGCTCGCGACCAGTCCAGACACATTCGGAAGCGTGCCGGCGGGCGGGCGTGCGCGCTGCGCGTCCGGAGTCGGGTGAGGGGGGGGGCGGCGGGGAGAGCGCGCGGAGGGAGGAGTGGGAGGCGGGGGGTGGGGGGGCACGAGGCGCCCTTCGCTCGCTCGCTCGCTCGCTCGCTCCCTCCCTCCCTAGAGCTGCCGCCGCCGCCGCCGCCGCTGCTGCTGCCGCTCCCGCCGCCATTTTGGGTTCGCTTTGCGGAGGGGGGAGACGATCCCGGTCTCGGTTGCCGGACCCGCCTTCCCTCGGTTCCCCCTTTCTGACCTAGGCCTTTGGCTTCTCCTCTCTCGCGTTTCCGCCGGTCCGCTTACCCGCTGGCCGCTTCCTGACAAGCGGGAGGGTTACGGTGTGGACCCAGAGAAGCCGAGGCGCCAGGCTGCCACCCTCTCTCCCCACTTGCCTGCACTCGGCGCTCTCGGCCTCACACGGTGAGTAGTGCGGTGTGAGCAGGCCTTTGAAGGCCCAAGTAGTCTCTCCTTGGCTACTCGTGATCCACTGTCACCCCCCGGACCTGGACCTCCGGGAGAGCGGGGTAAGGATGGGGGAGGGGAGAGCAGGGAAAGGGATCCTGAGCTTACCGGGAAGTCCCTCTAGGCGGGGTGACGGGGTGTCCCTGACCAGCGGGCTCTTGGTTTGGGGGAGGGGGACGGGAAAGTAAGCGAGTGGAGGCGGAGTCGCTTGTGCCCCTGACAGGTTAGTTTGTGTAGTAGGCCCGATTGGAGCATCTCCCAAGATTTAGTTTAAGCCTGTTTAAGTATGGGACAGAAGTAGCAAGGGAGATGATCTTCAGCGAGTAGTTTACCTGTACAAGATCTGTGGTGTTCTCTAAAGGCGGAAATATGTGCAGACTTGACATAGTGATCTGAGTGTTAATAAGTTTAATAAATGTCACTGGTTAGTTTCTACTTGGAAAGAAATGTTTTGGGTCTTGAAGACCAGACGGTCTGTTGGTCTATAGCTGCTGTGTTTATATGTGTATATGCGAGGATGGAAAGTGTTCAGGAAGAGTTGCCTGCATTTGGGGAAGTTCCTTTTATAAGTTAGCTTATTTAAAAACAAATGCTGGGACGCGTCCTCTAGGTCGATAAATGTGCATGTATTTTAGCATTAGTATGATTAGTATGATAACACAGCATGCATGCTAAAATCAGGAAAGGGAGAAACTTGACATAGGCAGTGCCTTTGAATAGTCAGTTGTGTAAATATGAAAGCCCAGAACATCATCCTCAGAGTGATCGCTATCAGGCTGAGAATAAGGGGAGTTGTTTTGGCCATGTGGATTTATAGTAGCGCTTATGTTAGCATAAAGTTTTTAATATTCAGGATACTTTTTCAGTTTCTCTGTAATCCTAAAACTCTGAAAATTACAGGAAAATAGGAGATCCAGGCATAAAGAAGTACTTTTCCAAGGTCATGTGTTAAATTAGTGGCAACATTGGAATATTTTGATTACTAATTTAGTAGTGTATTGTCCATATCATAGTGCCTCAGGAGATTGTAATTGCCAAATACAAGTGTATTTGGAAAGGAGGTAAATATGATTGATTAGATTATGCTTGGGAGAGCTTAAAGTATGAAACATGTATAGAATATGCATTGTTTTTGCCTGTCCTGTATGAGATAGGTAGTTATAATTTTGATGTGTTTACAGAGCAAGCAGAGCACTTCTGACAGTTTAGTATGTATGAAAGTTAAAATGCTTCCACAGCCTACTTTGTATAGGTGTAGCTGTTTGTGGCTGGTTGAGGTTTTTTTGTACCGTGGAAGGGGAGAACATCTGGGGAATTATCCTGCTAACAAGCATTCTACCAAAGAGCCATACTCCTGTCTGGCAGTTGACTTCATTTCTACCAGAGAAAGGACCTTTTTTGACTCATCCAACAAAAATATTGGATACCTAATAATTGATAACCTGTCTTGGGGTAAGAATTATCAAGATCTGTTGATTAGCTTGTTGAAGTAGGTAGGGATATATAAGAGGGGAATTGTCAATATACTAAGAGAGCAAATAAATCTGTGGAATCGAAACCACCAAACCTTTTCTAAAAGCTTTCAGTCTGAATGTGGTGGTGCACACTTGTAATCCCAATATTCTGGAGGCTGAGGCAGGAGGAGCATGAGTTCAAGCTCTTTTCTATGCTTCATATTAAGTTTAAAGACAGCCCTGATTTTGGAAGACGTTATCTCAGCAAACAAGGGGCTGGAGATGAGGCTCAGAGCGAAGAGCACTTCCTGCTCTTCACAGGACGGGGTTCCAGCTCCCAGCACCCAGTTCAGGCAGCTCACAGCTGCTTATAACTCTAGCATGCCTTTCCAGTCTCTGCTGATGAACACACACACACACACACACACACACACACACACACACACACACACACACACACACACACACACACAGAGGAGAGAGAGACAGAGAGAGAGAAAGGTCATCCAACAGGTGGTATGCTTGTAACAGAGTAAGCTTTTTGGACAGTTTCCTTTTGTTGCCCAGGACCTATTATGTGGCCCAGGCTGGCCTCAAATTTGAGGATTGTAGTCTTCTTGCCATAGCCTTCTGGGATTATAGTCATGAGCCAACTCGCCTGACTTCTTTGGCAGTTTCTTTTGGCATTTATGAGTAAACTGTTTTTGGGATCTGTAAATTATTGATATGTGCCTTTGGATATTGGAACTTCTTGGCTGGACTGTAGGAATTCTTCGAAAGACTAATTTTGTAGTACAGATCCCCTCTTGGAAAATGAGGAATCTTTGAACTAATTCAACTGTATTATTGGATGTTTCCTAGTCTAGAACACACACACACACACACACACACACACACACACACACACACACAATTTATCCTGAGAATCTGAGGAAATAGAGACCTTACATTTAATGTGTAGATCAGGCTGGCCTCAGACAGAGATCTGTCTACCTCTTTGAGTGCTGGGATTAAATGCATGTATCACCGTGCCTAGCTATTAAGTATATACTTTTGAGAGCTTAAGTTGTAATGAAATAATACTAATACTAATTCAGAAGGTCTTGTTTTTAAATACCTACTTTCCCCTTGTATTTTCTTTAGGAGTAGAGATGTATTTAAGTTTGAAGGTGAATGCTGTAGTAGTACTTGAATGTGTCATCAGGAGAACTTCAGGATCAGGGTTTTAAATTTGTCCTCAAGACAGGCATGGTGACTCAAAAGAGCATTTAGAAAAGTCTAGGCAGGAAGATGATTGTGAATTCAAGGCCAGCCTGGACTACATAGTGAGTTCTAGGTTAGCCTAAGCTGTAAAGTGAGACTCTCAGAAAACCAGACAGGGAAAAGAGAATTTATCTTTCTGCAGTTAGTAAATAATTGTGGACTGTGTTTGATAAGGATATGTAATGCAGTACATCTTTATATTCTGATTTTTGAGAAATACTGTCTTTTTTTCCTCAGTTGTATGTTGAGACAGATGATTCCTCTCTCTGATTCTTCTTTGATATGTGTTTAGTTATAAGCACATTTCACTGCTCCTACATGGAGAACACTTAAGATATGTAGTGTCTGTTATTCTAGAGATTTCTTTTTTTATAAATTTATTTTTTAAGATTTTATTTTATTGTATATGAGTACACTGTAGCTGCCTTCAGATGCACCAGAAGAGGGCATCAGATCTCACTACAGATGGTTGTGAGCCACCATGTGGTTGCTGGGATTTGAACTCAGGACCTCAGGTAGAGCAGTCAGTGCTCTTAACCACTGAGCCATCTCTCCAGCCCCCATATTCTAGAGATTTTAATCCAGATGAATCTATGACTTGCATAATATTGAGGACTCTGACTAGAAGGTTGAATTGAGATTTTACAGCTTGTGAAGGGTTTTTGATTATATTTATTATTTTAATTAATATTACTATGTATGTGCTTGATGTGTGTCTGGGTGTGCTTGTCCTGGTACACATGTGGAAGGCAGAGGACAGCTTGGTAGAGTTGGTCATCTCCCTCCGTCTTTGTATAGTTTTGGATCAGAATCAAGTCTGCAGGTTTTGGAAGCAGATCTATCTATTGAGTTACGTTGCTGGTCTTGATTATTAGAAGGCTATAAAATGCATATACTGTATGTAAGGTTATATACTTAGAATCCTTTCAGGGGCTAAAAAAAGGCCATCAGTTAAGAGCACTTACTGCTTTTGCAAAAGACAGGTTTGATTCTCAAGTACTCAAATGGCAGCTTACAACTGCACATAACTGTAGTTCCAGAGGATCCAGCACTTTCTTCTGGTCTCTGCAAGTTCTGGGATGAATGTAGTAGGTATAAACCCATTTGGGCACAATCAGATACACATAAAAGTAAAAATAAAAATTTAAAGTGCCTTCACATTGGGTGTGGTGGAACATGTCTTTAATCCCAATAGCTTGCTTTGGTTTTTGAAAAAGGGATTTCACTAGCCCAGGATACCACTATGTTAACCTGTAGGGGATTTCTGTAAAAAGGTCTTGATGCCATTTGGGGATACTTGGTATAAAATTCAAGGATCGTTTGATAACTACCCATGAATCCACTATTTGAAATAAAATAATTAGTGTACTTTGAAAAAAGTAAAAGTTTAAGAAAGGCATTTAACTTATTTTGGAGAAGGAATTTTAACAGGATAGATTGTGTGGGTCTCAGTAAAAGTGCTTTGTCTTTTTTTTTTTTTTAAGATTTACTTTATTTTATGTGTATTTTGCCTGTATATATGTGTGTGTACCATGTGTGTCTGGTATCAATGGAGGATCTTGAGAACATGTGGCTGTTGGCTCCTATGTGGGTGCTGAGTACAAGTACAAGCATTATCATGTACTTGTCTCTCCACTCCTGTTCTCTTATTTTGTATTAGAATGGCCTCTGTAAAACTTTGTGAGGGCTGGAGAGATGGCTCACTTGAGTGCTCTTCCAGAGGCCCTGAGTTCAATTCCAACAACCCCATGGTGGCTCACAACTGTCTGTAATGGAGATCTGATGCCCTCTTCTGGCATGTCTGAAGATAGTCACAGTGTATTTCATATACATAAAATAAATTAAAAAAAAACTTTGAAAAGTTTGTTTTCTCCAGTACTTAATGAGTATGTCCATGGTATTGTTTTATTGGTTGTAAATGCATATATATTTTTTCACATATGTATATTTTGTCCTTTGTGTATTTCACATACTTTAAAATTAACTTTTTTTGGATGCAGTATCTCACATAATAGCCAAGGCTATCCTGGAATTCACTATGTAGCTCAGACTAGCCTCAAACTCAGGAAAGTCATCTTGCCTCTGCCTCCTAGGTCCTAGAGTTAGAGGCCTGAGCCAGTGTGAGCTGCATATGTAGAGGGATCACTTAAGCCCATAAGCTAGAGGTCAGCTGGGTAGCATTTTGAGATCTTGTCTCAAAAACAAAACAAATACTTAAAATCTCTCTCCTCTCCTTTCCCTCTCCCTCTCCTCTCCCTCTCCTCTCCCTCTCCCTCTCCCTCTCCCTCTCCCTCTCCCTCTCCCTCTCCCTTTCCCTCCTTCTCTCTCTCTCTCTCTCTCTCTCTCTCTCTCTCTCACACACACACACACACACACACACACACACACACACACACACACACACACACACACACACGTTCAAATTTTTATGGAACAGAAATGGAAAAAAACACAGACCCTCCAGTTAGAGGTCCGCTGGGATATACGCTAACACCCTGTTTCAAACAAACCAAACCAGGAGTAGAAAAAGATTATGTCTTGTTTTTACATTGTGAACTTCCAAATATCTTGCAGGGTATTGGCTTTACAATGTTAACAGTTCCACTGGCTTTGGCTAATAAAGATGTGGCCATTTCCACTCCTGCCCATTTGTTTGTGCATAGTGGAGAAGTCTGACCCGGCAGTTGCAGCCCCCCTACCCCTACCCCCCAAACCTTCATGTTGTTTTTTTTTTTTTTGGTTCTTTTTTTCGGAGCTGGGGACCAAACACAGGGCCTTGCGCTTCCTAGGCAAGCGCTCTACCACTGAGCTAAATCCCCAACCCCTTCATGTTGTTTTTTAAATTAAGCATGTTGGTGTGAGTATTTTAAGGAGTTTTTAAAGATACTTATTTTTATTGGTGTATGCACATGGGAGCAAGAGAGACAGAGACAAAGAGATACTGAGAGATTACATTGAGGGGCCACAAGAGGGCATCAAATCCCCCTGGAGATGGAGTTAAAGGTGGATCAAACCTGGTGCTGGCAACTAAATTCTGGTCCTCTACAAGAGCAGCAAGCACTCTTTCCCGCAGAGCCATCTCTCCAGTCTCAGTCTATTTTAAAGACACTTTAGAGCCTTAATATTTTCTGTGAGTCTTATGTGTCAGCCTTCAAAAACAATGAGATACTTTAAACCTTGTTACCACAAAAAAGGAAAATGTGCATTGTAGTTGGTTTTTATTGTTTCTATCTATGCTTCTAGTTCTTACAATTTTCTCAGCTGTAATTTTTCATGTTTCTGTTTTCATTTGCATACATGTATCAGTGTGTTCTTGTGAGTGGAAGTGGGAGGAGGACTTCAAGTGTCATTCCTTCTAAGTTGCTGTCTATCTTGTCTTTGAAATAGGGTCTCTTACTGGCTTGTGGCTCAACTAGTAGGATAGGTGGACTGAATTGCTGGTAGCTCCAGCTATATATATCTTAGCATTGAGATCATAAGCAAGCACCACACCTGACCGTTTTCACATTGGTACTGGGGCTCAGAGTCAGGGCTCTATACTTACAAAGCAAGAACTTTATCTATCAGCTGAGCTTCCACCCCTCTTCTGTTTCTCTGTATGAAGATGCCTTTCTACTTGTCATCCTAATAGATACCTGGAAAGGTAGAGTTTCATGTAACTTAGGTTGGCCTGCAGCCTTGAACTTCTGTTCTTCCTGACTCTTACCTTCCAAGTGCTAGGATTAGAGGCATATGCTAAGCCTGCCTCAGAAATCTTTTTTTTTTTTTTTTTTAAGTAACTGGGTCATTAGAATTGTTAATAGCAAGAGTCTGGTGAATTTAAGTTAAATATAATTACTATTTTAGAGTTGTATTTCTATCATTGTGTTTTACATGTTTGAGGAATCTATAAATTTTTAGTATTACTTTTACTCTTGATTTTTTTAATTCTAAAGAAAAGTTTTGTTTATGTGTATAATTTTTGTGGCTGTATGTTTTTCTTTATCATTTGTATATCAGGTGCCTATATAGACAGAAGTGGGGGTTTGATCCCCTGGAATTGGAGTTAGAGATGGTCATGAGCCACCTTGTGGGTACAGGGAACTGAAGTCCTCCAGAAGAACAGCAGCCATTTTCCAGCTCCTGTTCTTTCGTTCTTATATTGATACTAATCTCCATAGGTGTGTTTATATAACTCTTATACGACTCTATTTGATGGTCATGGGAATTAAATTACTTGTGCTAGCGACGACTTGGAATCTATGTTGTCAATAGGGAAGCCCTCTAACAGTGAAAGTGGATGGAGATTCCCATCACTGCTTTTAGCTGTTCTCAGATTAGTCAGAAAAGCTAGTTGGCTTTTATCAGATTTATATTCGACAAGTATCATGTTGATACTTTTCTATTGTTTTAGTCATACTGACAAAATGTTAAAAACATTTTCTGTGGAATCCAATTACCACAAAGAAATGAGTTGGCATTGGAGACATTGAACAAGAGCAGAATTGTTCTGTCTCAAGGCAACTAGCTACTCAGAAGAATGAAATCCATATTGGTTTGATTTTGAAGTTTGATGATGAACACTATGTATGGGCAGTTGGGAAATTGTACTTACCTTATGTGGTAAGTGTTGATGTTCATGTGGTTGATGTTCATGACAAGCAGAAGCAAGACAGTGACAGCAAAGGCTGCTCTTAAGCTGAGAGGATGTTCCTGAGAACAGACATTTTAAATTGTTAACTCTTAAAACTTTATTCAATTGCCTAAATTTATCTTATTTTGAAATTGGGTCTCATTCTAAGTTCAAGTTGGCCTGAAAATCATTATTTAACTCAATTTTGTCTTAAACTTGATCCCTCTGCCTCAACCTCCTGAATTCTAAGATTATACACATTTGTTATCATACTTAGCATAGTTTTTGTTTCTTTTTGGGTTTTTTGTTTTTGTTTTTTGGGGGGGATAGTGTCTTGCCATTTTGCTTAAGGTGATTTGTTAAACATGCATCTCTCTCTCTCTTTTTTCCTCCATCTTTATTAACTTGAGTATTTCTTATTTACATTTCAATTGTTATTCCCTTTCCTGGTTTCCGGGCCAGCAGCCCCAACCCCTCCCCTTCCCATTCTATATGGGTTTTCCCCCCCCATCCTCCCCTTATTACCACCCCCCCCCCAACAACCCGTTCACTGGGTGTTCAGTCTTGGCAGGACCAAGGGCTTCCCCTTCCACTGGTGCTCTTACTAGGATATTCATTGCTACCTATGAGGTTGGAGCCCAGGGTCAGTCCATGTATAGTCTTTAGGTAGTGGCTTAGTCCCTGGAAGCTCTGGTTGGTTGGCATTGTTGTTCATAAGGGGTCTCGAGCCCCTTCAAGTTCTTCCAGTCCTTTCTCTGATTCCTTCAACGGGGGTCCTGCTCTCAGTTCAGTGGTTTGCTGCTGGCATTCGCCTATGTATTTGCTGTATTCTGGCTGTGTCTCTCAGGAGAGATCTACATCCGGTTCCTGTCAGCCTGCACTTCTTTGCTTCTTCCATCTTGTCTAGTTTGGTGACTGTATATGAACATATATCTCTCTTAAGATGGCTGACAACTATAGCTGATATGAATGCAAGTTCTACCAACAATTAGTATTTGATTCTTGTTTCTAGTTTTTAACGATTACATTTATTTGTTTACTTAGTGTGTATGTGTGCACGCTCACACACTTGGAATGCACAGGTCAGAGGCTAACCCTCAGAACTCAGTTCTTGTAGGTTTTCAGGCTTTACTGCAAGGTCCTTTTCTGTCTGTGCCATCTCGACGAATTTGGTTTCTATCTCTTGTTATGTTTTAGTTCCATAGTAAATAAGGCATGAGTTGTTCACTTAATATTTGACTCTATGTTTTGTCTTGTTTTCTGTATGAGGTACCTAGTCATTCTTACTCAAACAGTTTTGTTTGTCTCAAGGAGGACAGTATGTCAATTATAAATTAGTTTTGTTTTGGCTTCTCAGTGTAAATGGTATTGTTTGAAATTTGGAAAGGACATTTTTAAGGTTTCCTAGTTCTGCACTGCTGAAATGAAGACTCCATAGTTCAAGTATTTTCTGACTAAGTCCAACAGGGCAAAATGGAAAAAATTTAAAAGATATCTTTGAAAAGAAGAAATGAAAAATTGATGTTTGAAAAATAGGGCTCAAAGGGATTATTGAATCAGTCATGTAGAATAATCACCAGGTAAACATTCTGTGTTTTCAGAGGTGATCTGAAGGTACAAATCTTAAACAAGTAGAGATTTCATGTCCAACTAAATGATAAACACAGGTTAGGAAGTTAATATTTAGATGCAAAGAGATAAAAATAATGAGTAGTTACTTTTTTTAAAGCTATTTGTTTTGTATGCATGCGTTTAATTTTGAGGAAGGAAAAGTCAAGTAATAATAGAACAAAGTTAGGATTTTGATTAACAAGGTTTTTTGTTTTGTTTTGTTTTTTGTTGTTTATGGTTTTTGGTTTTTCAAGACAGGCTATTGTGTAGGCTATTCTGGAACTCACAGGCTGACCTTGTCCTTAGAGAACATCTGCCCCTGCCTCCCCAGTGCTATGATTAAAGATGAGTGCCACCACTTCTAGGCAACAAGTAAGTATTTCTTAAATGCTCCTATGTCAGTTAAAAATAAGTTTTAATTCAATTAATTGGGCTGGATGGAGGGGCACATGCCTTGGCACTTGGGGGCAGAGTTATGCAGACCTCTGAGTTTGAGGCAGCTTGGTCTACATGGTTCCAGGACAGCCAGAGTTACATAGTAAGACCCTGTCTCATAAAAAGGGTGTGTGTGTGTGGGGGGGGGGTTGGCTAGATGGCTCAGTGGTTAAGAGCTTACAGGGCCATAGCAGAGCTTGACTCCTAGCACTTTCGTTGGGCATCTCACAACCACTTCCAGTCCAGGGAGTCTGATGCCTTTGGACTGTATAGGTACCTGCACTCAGACATACACATAATTTAAGATAAAATGAACCTTTAAATGCAAAACAACCAATAAGAGTTAGTGAGATGGCTCAGGTAGTTCAAAATGCTTGCCACCTCACCTGAAGGAACACACATTGAAAGGCGAGAACTAACTCCTTCAAGCTGATCTCTGATATCCATGTTGCATATGTATGCCCGCCTCGATATAAGTAAATAAAGTGTAATTAAAAAAAAAGAGTCTTAGAATTGTCCTAACAAGGGTTGGGGATTTAGCTCAGTGGTAGAGCGCTTGCCTAGGAAGCGCAAGGCCCTGGGTTCGGTCCCCAGCTCCGAAAAAAAGAACCAAAAAAAAAAAAAAAAAAAAAATTACATAAGAATTGTCCTAACAAGTGTTTGGATAATTGTGCAAGACTGCTAAGTTACTCAAAATTTTCTTTCTTAGGCTGTAGAGATGGCTCATTGGTTAAGAGTACTTTCTGCTCTTGCAGAGGACCTAAGTTCAGGTCCCAGAACCCACCTAATGGCTCACAATCATCTGTAACTCCTGTTCCAGGGAATCTGACTCCCTCTCCTGACTTCTTAGGCCACTAGGCTTGGATACAACTATTCACACTCAAACACTCAAACTTTAATAAAATATTAAAACAGTCTCCATCCTACATTTATTTATTTATTTATTTATTTAGAGATGGCATCTCACATTGTGTAGTCTTGGATAATCTTAAACTCATTGTACAGCTCAAGTTGGCCTAAACTTATGGCAGACCTCCTACCTAAGCTATGCAGTGTGAGATTAAAGGTGTCAGTCAGTATGTCAGAAAGGAAACACTTTCCTTCAGTTGTTTATGCATTCATTCATCAGTCAACTAACTACAGGTTTTCAGTGCTCCCATATTTTGTACTATGTTGTGGGAAAGGGACAGAGACATACATTTTCTTTGTTGTTTTTTGAGACAGGGTTTCTCTGTATAGTCCTGTCTGCCTAAGAACTTGCTCAGTACATAAGGCTGGTCTTGAACTCAGAGATCACCTGCTTCTGCCTCCTGGATGCTGGAATTAAAGGCATGCACAACTATGCCTGGCCAATGCATTTCAATTTTTAAAAAATGTTATTATGCATGCACATAGCTTTCATACATACTTCAAGAGAGAATGGATGTCAGAGGACAGCTTCCAAGAGTGAGTTCTCGCCTTTTGCCTTGTTGAGGCGGTCTTATTTCTGCACGATGGTAACTCTAGACTAGGTAGGTAGCAATTTCTGATTTTCCTGTGTCAGACTCCTATCTCACCTTAGAAGTGCTTCATTTTGGGGTACAGCCAGTTACATAGTGAGACCCTGTCTCATAAAAAGGGTGTGGTGGGTGTGAATGGGGGCCGCCCCCAGAATGCTGGAATTGTGGTGAGCCAGTGACCTGGGCACGGTGATACATACTTTTAATTCCAGCATTCGGGAAGCAGAGGCAGAGAGAGGTAGGTGAGCCTCTGAGTTTGAAGTCAGCATACATAGAAAGTTACAGGGTAGTCAAGGATATATAGTTTGATCTTGTTTTTGTTTTTTGTTTGGTTGTTTGGTTTTAAGTGGGCTTGTGAGATGGATGACTCAGCCAGTAAAGGTGCTGACTGCCAATGGTGCTTGCCCTAAGATTGATTCCTGAGACCCACAGACTGACTCCCTTCAGTGAATTTAACTTCTTTTGAGTTTGCTTGATAAAATTTAATAAACATAGTCATTGCCATTTGGTGACAGATGATTAGTTGTTTTACTATTTTTTAAGCTTTGTTTGGTTTTTCTCTGTGTATTCCTAACTGTCCTGGAACTCACTCTGTAGACCAGGCTGACCTCGAATTCACAGAGATCTGCCTGCTTCTGCTTCTGAAACGCTTAAGAGATGGTCAGGTGTTTGGTGCATAAGTATATCCCTTGAGGTCATAGCCCTAGCACTTAACAGTAGTGGAACTGTAACTTCTTGGGAGCGGGTGGGACAGGCAGATCCTTGGAATTCATTGGCCAGTTAGCCTAACCAAATCAGTGAGCTTTTAATCATGGTGGCTCAGCAGATAGAGGCAGGGCTCCTGCTGCTGAGATAATAACTTGAGTTTGATTCCTGGGATCCTCATGTTGAAGGAGAGAACCAACTTACAAAAGTTATCCTTTGATCGTAAAAAACTTATGCTATGCAATGGACATACTCACATGAATACACAGGGGGAGGGAGGAAGGGAGGGGATGAGGAATGAAGGAGAGAATGAATGAATGAATGAATGAATGAATAAATAAATAAATGGCAGAGCTTTTAAGGCAAACACCAAAAATGTTAACTTCAGGCCTTTAAGACATTCATGGGCATAGCTGTTTGTTCATATACTTTCACACTCAGATGAAACACCCTAGTCCACCTCTCTTATTTGCATGCATACATTTAATAGATCTATGAAGGTAGTGGTTGAATGGTTGGAGAAATACTAGGAAGGTTAATAGAATTCCAAATGTAGCAGAGAGGAGTAAAAATCAGGTCCGAAAATTATTTAAAGGCAGTATGATGCATCTAAGAAAAACCAGGCCAACCTGTCTGATCCTTAAATGGTAGACTTGACTCTTTTATTGGCTATAAAGACTGTTTTTTTCATCTATAAAAAGGTATAATAGTAAGTACCTCATGGTGATAGACTTAAGTTAGCTATATAAATAAAGCCTTAGTATAGAGCTGTGCATATATTAAAAGCTCAGTGAAACATTAGGGATTTTAATTTTAAGTTATAAGTGTTAAACTTATTATCAGGACTCATTGTAGTACTTATAAGGTTTATGATAAATTTTATATTGCTTTGCTAAATTGTGTCTTATCAAAGCATGGTTGTTTCCATCCCATTTCTGATAGTAGTCAAGGTACCCAAGCAGAGAGTGATCTTCCACATATACATGCGGTTAAATTGTCATTGTGAGTTTGTACCAGAGACCAAAGCATTGCTTGCCTGTCTTCCTTCTCTCACTCCTTCCTTCCCTCCCTGTGTTGGAGTCGACCCTTTTCCATGTTAGGCAAGTGCTATGCTAAGCACTACCCACAGCCTCATAACACTGAATTAACGTGCGTTTATGTATTCATTAATGCGTGTTTCTGTGAGAGTGTATATTATTTGAAGGCAATTAAACCCACTGAGCTGTGTCCTTGGCCTTTTTATTTTATCAGATCTATTGCTCGTCACTTGTATGCGGGATTATTGTGGCAGTAGGTAGAGGGAGGTGCTCACTTGAGAGAAGAAATAGGGTATGATTATGAAGAACAAGTTCGAGTTGTTTCCATTCAGACATTTTACATATATGTAGTAGAAGTTGTTTCTTTGTTTTGTTTTGTTTTTCTCTTTCATGTAGCCCAAGTTGCCTTGAAATTGCTATATATGACCTAGAATTCCCGCTTCTCCTTCCTAAGTGCTGGAATTGCAGAAGTATGTCACTATATGCAGTTGTTGTTTTTTTGTTTTTGTATTTGATGGTAGGAAAGACAGCAAACAACATTTATAAAATGGTGATATCAAAAAATTCTTAAGTAATTCTACCATATTGTCAGATTATCATATTTTTGTAGTTATATTAATGTATACCTACTGATTAATTTCCCAGTTTGTTCATAGTGGTGTGAACATGATGGTATATGTTAAAGGACTCTGCCATGACCCTAGTGTCGGCTTTCATTTCTGCTTATTAGGGGGAGGGTAGTCTTATGTCCTCTTACTGTCTCCCTCCAAGGATGACCTTGAACTTCTGATTGCCCTGCCTCTCCCCTCCCAGTGCTGGAACTTGATGTGTATTAGGCAAGCACTCTTATCAGCTGACCCATATCCTTTTAACTTTCTTTTTAGTTCCACTAGTTTCTTCTGGATTGTTCAGAGATGTGAACATGTAAACCACAAAACTACATTCAAAATGAATGTTGAATTTGAATGAATGTTTCTTTGAGCAGAAAAGCAACAGTTCTTAATTCTTTATTTCTCTTTGTAAGTATTTTAAATTAAATATACTATAGAAAGAAACAGAATGAGTTACACATAACATGCACTCTTTTTTTTTTTTTTTTCTTTTTTTCCTTTTTTCAGAGCTGGGGACCGAACCCAGGGCCTTGCGCTTGCTAGGCAAGCGCTCTACCACTGAGCTAAATCCCCAACCCCATAACATGCACTCTTAATTCTGGATAGAATCCCCAAAATAGAAAGAGTGTCATTCATAAGCAACATTACTCAGACATTTAAAACCTATTTCTGTTGTCGCTGTCCTGGCGTATGGGCATAATCTCAGTTCTTAGGAGGGTGAAGCAGAAGGATCACGAGTTCAAGGCCAGGGAACCACTGTCAGGACAGTGAGAACAAAAGCTCTGCAGTCGCATCTGAGACATCAGTGACAGGAGTTTTAGGCGGAGGCGTTGGTTTTATACTTTGTCCATTTATTTTTATTTTTTTACTTTTTAGATAGTGTAATATTGATTGAATGAACCAACACTGATATGTTAAAACCTTTTGGAAAAGTGCGAACATAATTCATAGAAATTCTGATAATTAAAACTAAAATCAAATTTAGGTCAGGTTTTGTAAACATTGCTAAAAGTTTTCAGTTTCGGGGATTTCAGGATTCTGAATCTATTATGAAAACCAGTGGAGCTTAAAACATTTTACATTATAAAAAATTGGGGGATAGGTTTCTTTTTAAGTATTGGAGGCCTGGATCTTTACTCAGTCATGTGTTTTGTTGT
>NC_046156.1:64384486-64409486 GCF_011064425.1 Rattus rattus | reverse complement strand
ATGGTTAAGGTCATCATGTGAATCCTGGGAATTGAACTCAGGACCTGTGGAAGAGCAGCCAGTGCTCTTAACTGCTGAGCCATCTCTCCAGCACCCATGGATTACTTTTTGACATACCAAAGTAGACTAAATTTCCAATCCAGCTACAAAGCTTTGAACAATACATCTTTGAACATTTATTAATTTTTATCTTATGTGCACTGGTGTTTTGCCTGCACGTAAGTCTGTTTGAGGGTGTAGGTATCAGAGTTACAATCTGCCTCTGTTTCCACTTTGTGATTTACAAGTGGACCCTCAATCTACTCAGACCAGATTTTTTTTCCCTTTAAATCAAGGCCTTCCTTATGTAGCTCATGTTGGCCTTGAACTTGGAGTAACACTGCTTCCTGAGTCTTGGGATTACATGTATGTCTCCAGGACTTCTTGATTCCTCATTTATTCGTTTTTCTGACAACAGCATTGCTTCAAGCTAGGTTTGGTGACACATGTGTTTAATTCTAGCACTTGGAAAGCAGAAGCAGGAGAATCAAGAGCTCAGGGCCATCCTTAGCTACATACCATGCTTTTAAATGCACTTGCTGCTCTTCCAGAGGATCTGAGTTTGGGTCCTAGCTCCAATGTCAGACAGCTCACAACTACCTGTAACTCCAGCTCCAGAGGATATGATATCCTCTTCTGACCTCTGCAGGCACCTAATGTACCCAGCATACGCTCAGACAGACATACACACACACACATAAGTTTCAAAATCCAAACAAACTGAAAATCAAGCCAAAGAAAACCCCTTTGTTTTATTTAAATTGCTATCTCTAGCTAAAGGCAACCAAACATTTATCATATCCCGCAGTGCTCCTCTTTTGTTAAATTGCCCTGGAATCACAGGTATATGGGGCTGTGATTTGCAATTCAATTTGATGACCAGCCTATTTCTTCAAGACAGGATCTCAAGTAGGAGTTCAGATTTATTCTGAGTACTCTGTAGAATCCTGTTTCAAAATAAAACGTGCTCAGTGGTTGAGAACTTGCCTAGCAGATGTGAGACGGCTTGTTCATCTTCCCTCTTGGTGGGCGTGTTGGAAGGATGCTTGAATAACTGAATGAGTGGGCTTTCTGCTCTGGAAAACTGAGTTTAAGGGGGCGATATAACATTCCCAACTTAATGCAACATTTTGGCGTATTCTCAGACTTTCCGCAAGTCCCAGCTGGTATCGATCTGGCTCTCCAGAACAAAACAGCGCAAAAACTCTGTAGTCAGATTTTCGAAGAGCGCTGTGTAACCTAACCTGGATCTGTGCGGAGCCGGAATTGTCCTAAGAACTACAGTTCCCAGAAGGCAGAGCAGAACAAGGGCGGTAGTAGAAAAAGGACTTCCGGACGCTGAAGCAGGCCTAATTAGCGCGACAGACAGAGGTACGCTTAGATGGCGGGCAGAGTGGAAAGGTGGAAGAGGGTGGCAGTGACTGGGAATGAATGTCGGATGCAGAGTGGGGAATGGCAGAAATAATCCTTAGCTTTGATTTTTCTCCCTGCAGCAAACATGACGAAGTTAACACAGTGGCTTTGGGGACTGGCTCTCCTGGGCTCTGCATGGGCTGCCCTGACCATGGGAGCTCTGGGTCTGGAGCTACCATTACCCTGCCGGGAGGTCCTGTGGCCACTGCCTGCCTACCTGCTGGTGTCCGCTGGCTGCTATGCCCTGGGCACTGTGGGCTATCGCGTAGCTACATTTCACGACTGCGAGGACGCCGCCCGAGAGCTGCAGAGCCAGATCCTGGAGGCCCGAGCTGATTTAGCCCGCAAGGGCCTGCGCTTCTGATACCTGAATCCATTCCAGTTTGGACATCTTTCCCCATTCCCCATTAAAATGCAGTTTTATTTTCTAATCTTGTTTAGTTTTGAGTATGGAAGATAGTGAATGGGGGTGGGTGGGTGGTTCTGTATACCAGAGATCAAGAAGTGAGGGGCAGGAGAGTCACCTTACCAGGCCTTAGCTTTGCGTTTTGGTGGTATTCTGTCCCCTTCTCAAGATTTTTTATTTTCTGTTTGAAATAGGATGTCATGTATCCCAGACTGGCCTTGACCCTGGCCAAGTGGCCGAGGCTTATCTTGATTCTCTACCTCTTAACTTCTCTAATTACAGGCTAAACTCACCATGACTAGTTTATGTGGTGCCAGGCTTCAAACATGGAAGCCCTCGACTGAACCATATCCCCAAAACAGGTTTATTTGTGTATATTGTTTTAATAAGTAGTCCAACCTGGCCTACAACCTGCTGTGTTGCCCAGGCTACCCTCAACCTGTGATCCTCTTGCTTCAACTTTTTTTTTTTTTTTTTTTTCCGGAGCTGGGGACCAAACCCAGGGCCTTGTGCTTGCTAGGCACATTGCTTCAACCTCTTAAGTGCTGGGACTACAGGCTTCCCACCCAAGGCTGGGCAGAAGCATGTATCCCTAACTTCCATTCTCTATAGCTTTCATGTTTTAAAGGTCTTCCAGGGTCTTTCTAACTTCTAGTTGTTTCAAATACCTTTTCTGGTATTCATGGATTAGTACACTTCCGGCGTGCAGAAAGTCTGAGCCAATCCTACAGAACCAGTCTAGACCCTTGGTCTGTCAAGTCAGGCAGGTTGAGAGTGGTGAAGAACACATGGCCCTGCAGGCAGGGGTGGGGAACGGTTTATTTTAAGGCACATTCTACAGATACCCCCAGCCTCCACAATGAACAAAGATCATCTCTATTAAAAGCGTGATTTCATCCCATAAGTCCCATCTGATCTAAGATCTTTGGTCCCTTTATTTACAAAGTCATCTTTTTCTCACAACCATTTCATCCATGGAACTGGTCACAAGGACCAGCGGAAGCAGGAGCTCTGTTTGGTATCAAGTTGGCACTGAGGTGCCAGGGGTCAGGTTTGCAGAAGGCGGTATTTCGTGTCTTGCTCTGGAGGATACTTGTAGAAAAGCATGAGGCGGATAAAGCCGGTAAGGATTCCTGGAAGGTTGGGCACCTGCAATCAAAAAGCTGCTATAAAGACCACGTTAGTTTCTGCTCTGTAGACCGGATGCTCCATCCAGAGTCTGCTTACCGTGATGTATGGGTCTCTGAGGCGAAACCCATAGATGGACCAGGAGGTAGAGGAAAGAAGGGTGGCAATGGTCAGTGAGAAGGAGAGACGCTGGGTTGATTTAGTCTGAATGATCTTGGCCTATGGCAAAAAAATATTCTTGGTTCAGCTTCATAGAACCATTCCTGAATCCTTGCCAGAGGAATTTCCTCATGAAAAGGACCATGATCCCTGAGATGTGTCTTTCACCCAGCCCTTTCCTGCATCCCACTCACCCACCTCTGCTGCTGCCTTGACATCTTCCAAGAGCTGGTCCCCCACCCCCACCCCTGGAGTACTAGCCAGTGGCCGGCTCAGGGACTCACCAAGTCGGCCAGTGGGGAGAGGTACATGCTGATAGTAAAGACACTGCAGAAGAGGCCTAGCTGCTGAAGCCGAGTCTCAAGGTCCGGCACCAGGAGCCAAAAGTAGCCATAACCCAGGAGAAGGACAGCCAGCAGGGTGGCTGTCTGGAGGAGCACGGCGTGCTGCAGGGGAGAGGCGTCTTACATGTGTACCCAGAACACTGATCTCTGCTGGAATTGCCTCTTTCTGTCTTCGGCCATGCTCTAATGGGGAAATCGGCTTTTATCCCAGCCTTCAGGTCAGTCTCTCACCAGTCAGTTACTTGAAGGAAGTGTCATCGACACAACACTGAGGGTCTCCGGGGAAGGAGAGAGTGTCTTTTTTTCTCCTCCCTTTTTCATGTGAGCCTCACATACATATACAGTAAGAGGCTAGTGAATATTGGTGTGGTTGAATGGGGAAGCAGAGCTAATGGCCGTTAGCCATTGGCCCTGGTCCTAACCCTAAAGGAACTATCAGATAGTTTAGCCCTCTCTCCGTAGACTGTTGGAGAGCACAAAGTATCCTTGACACCACGGGGCTGGGTAAGCCACCAGGCTTTCCAACAAGGAGAGGGTGGGTGGCCCTGTGTGCATTTTTTTTTTTTTCTTCTTCTTTTTTCTTTTTTTCGGAGCTGGGGACCGAACCCAGGGCCTTGCGCTTGCTAGGCAAGCGCTCTACCACTGAGCTAAATCCCCAACCCCCCTGTGTGCATTTTGAAGGGTTGACTTCATGGGAAGGAGAAGCAGAAGGGCCTTCTAGGAAAAGGAAATAATGCCATCCTGCTAGTCTTTCAGGAAGTAAGACTGTAGGCTCTGCCAACATGGCCAGGTGTGGGGCATAGGTGGGTGCAAGGGAGGGCCTCTACCTTCTGAGGACTGTAGTGCAGATATGCCAGGATATATAGAGTCTGAAGCACTGCACCCACAGTATTGACGATGATGAGGGTCCCATCTCCCTTCAAGACTCCATAACTCAGCCAGCCCAGGTTGCTGTGAGGGAAGGAGGATTATGGTCCAAGGGGCTGGGGTTGCAGTGGGTCCCCAGGGTTCTCTTGCATCTCCCTCAGCCTTTCCCACCGCAGCCAACAACACTCTCACTTGACATCCGTGGTGAGAAAAGGCAGAAACTGGATGTTGTCCACGCTCCGTGTCCTCTGCATGTGCCTGAGGTCCGAGCTGGAAGGGGACCCAAAGGAAATTATTAGGAGTGGGTAAAAGATTCCTCAGTGCTTGTCACCCATCCTGAACGACAAGCAGATCTCCCCCCTCAGGCCGAGCAGCCAGCCTCGCCTCGGACCCCAGATCATCCAACCCTATTCCACTATCATTCTGGGTTCCAAATGCAGCCAGAAATTGTAGCCACGTCTCTTGACCACTTTCCTTTCTTGACTTCCTGGTCCTGCCCCAGCCCAGTTCATCCGCACTCTCACAGGCCAGTGGAGAACATGCCCAGGGTGAAGAGCACGCAGGCACTGGAAAGGAAAGAGTCTGCCACGCCGCCCGCCTCCATCCCACCGGAGCCTGTTCCCTCGCACAGCGCTGCCCGCCAGCAGCTCAGGCCGGGAGCTGCCGAAGGCGAAGCCCCGCCCCTCCTCGCGGAACCGCGCCGGAACCCGCCCTCGCCCGAACTACACCGGAACTGGGGACCCTGCCAAATCAGCGCCGCGTGCTGGCCGGGTGGTTTGCTGAAATTTGCGGGCCTGGGTCCTGATCTTGCCCTTTAAATCGCACTTAGTGGTTTTAATATGGTCCCTGCCTTGGTCCCGACCCGGCCTCTCCTCACACCTCACACTCCTTGTATCATTTAGACCACTAGTCTCAACTCAACTTTTGTGTTCTTGTATGTTCTTGTGTGCTGGACCACAAATCCCAAATTTAGTCCCACAAGTCTTCAATGTGCTTCCAATCCGTATCAGAAACTTGGTTACCCAGCTTCCGGAGGTTTTCTCTGGAGGTACTTGAAACCTCTTTCTGGTATGTCCCCCAAATAGCAGGAATTGCCATCTCCTTCAGATAGCCTCCCTACGCGACCTACCCTATCCATGGACAACCTACCCCTGGCCCCCTGTTCCAACATACTTGCTGCTGGGAACTTTCCCTCCCAGCCTCCCACGCAGCTGTTCTGGTGGGGCTGTGCACATGCTTAGCTGGCATCCAGCTCACTGACTCACCCAGACAGCACGAGTACCTGCATGGTAGGCCAAAGCCCAGCACTTGAGGCTGGTGAGGCTCGACAGGAAGAATTTAGAGTGGGTGAGGAGAAGAATCTATTCCCCACTCTTACAGGGAGTTCTGCAGAACCCTCAGAGGAGGAAACACTCCTCCTTTGGCCTGGTAAGACACACGTACTTTTTAGAAAGAGGAAGAAATTAAAACTAAGTTGAGTCATTTTTTTTTCCTGATCCTAGCCATTTATTTATTTTGTCTTTTATTTTGTTTTTGTGAGACGAGGTCTCACACTGTAGCCTAGGCTGGCATTGGAATTATGGAAATCTTGTTTCAACCTTCTGAGTGCTAGGGTCATAGGTCAGAGCCATCATGCCTGGCTACTTAAGTATTGTGCTGCTGAGGACTGAACTCAGGGCTGACACACATTAGGTTACATTCTACCTTTTTTTTTTTTTGGAGCTGGGGACCGAACCCAGGGCCTTGCGCTTGCTAGGCAAACACTCTACCACTGAGCTAAATCCCCAACCCCACATTCTACTTTTTTTGAGGTACATCTCCAGCCCTTTATTTTTGCTTTTGAGGCAAGGTCTGAGTAGCTCATGCAATCTCAAATTTTCAACCTTCCCACCTCAGTCACCAGAGGAGCTGTGCATCATACCTGCCCCGTTGCTTCTGTTTGACGCAGAGCCTAACATACAATAGGGACAGAGTGGTCACGAGTCAACATGGCGGGGCAGAAAAGCATGTCCATTAAAAAACCAAAAACATCACTTTATTATGAATCCAAGAACACTGTATAAAAAACCTCCAGTCGTAGAAATGAACAGACACAGCACATTTATATACAGACACTGTACATGTGGGCCCTGCCCTTTAAGCTAAACTCCACAGACTGTACACATGGGCACTGCCCTTACAGCTATACTCCAAAACCAGGCTGCTATAGTCCTCCTGCCGGCACAGCTTCAGGGAATGCTGCCCCAGGGAAGGGGAGGATGCAGTCAGTGCCGGGCTACAAAACTCTCTGGCAGCCCAGCAGGTGGAAATCTTGCAGAGATGCTGGGTCAGCCCAAGCTGTCTCTCTTGTACCTGGCTCCCCCGCAGGAAGCTGTCTCAAGCTTTTCTTTTGGTCAGTTCATCTGCACATTATGGCTTCCTTGGGGAAGGACATTTTTACCAAGTTCAGTGTCCAACTGCATGGCCTCAGGCTCTTTCAGCGCATCTCCCAGTGGGCGCTCTTAATGGGCCAGGTCCGCACAGCTTGTTTCTTTGGCTTAAAGGTAGAAACCACAGGGAAAGGACCTTCTCCACTTCTTTCTCCATCCCTCTGAAGTGGAGGCAGGGATGGCCCAGTTGGGCTGGTTGAACTCCTTTCGGTTAAAACCCTTAATACTGAACCTTTCTGAGGCTTCGTGGTGGCGTCTTGTGCGTGTAGTGGGAGAGGTTCCCAGGGCTGGGGCTTTGGGGGTGCTTATCCCTGCCCCTTAGTCCCGTTCCAATCCATAAGCCAGAGCAAGCAAACACCTTCACTGAGTTTGCAGCAGCAGCAGTGGTAGGAGCAATACTGCCCAGACCAATGGGAAGAGGCGGGGGGCGGCGCTGTAACCAATGCTGTGCAAAACCTGCACTTCCGGGTCATCTGCCAGGTGAGAAGGCAAAGAGAGACAAGGTAAGTGTTTGTATCGGCTTCCGGCTTCCGGCCCAACAGGATTTAGCCAGCCGGTGTGTGAGAAAGGAGCCACCTCTACTCCTCAGCCTCCTTAAGCAAACCCCTTCCTGTGACCCAGGCAGCCTGGCTCAGGGTACCTACCTGCTTGGAATCTCTTCTCCTGTGGGTTGGCATGGGCGTGGGGGCTGTGAGCTGAAAGACAAGAATGGAAGTAGATCAGGCTTTTTGCACCGGGAGGCAGAGGCGACTTCCTCCCCATCCCAGACATGGACAGAAGGAGGCAGTCCACAGGGCCAGACACTCACTGATTTTGCCATTGACAGTCACCTTCAACTTCAAGCACTGGGTTTCCTGATGGTAGATAGGTTTGGCTGTAAAATAAACCCATAAGATGTTAAGGAAGGAGCCTTTGCTAGAAGACAGGAACTGAGTTGTCTGACGTGCTTTCTCAGTGCCCTGATTCTTTTTTTTTTTTTTTTTTTTTAATTTGAGGCAGGGTCTCTGCACAGAGCCCTTGCTGCTCTGAGATTGACTATGTAGACAAGGGTGGTCTCAAACTCAGAGATCCACATGCCTCTGCCTCCCGAGTGCTGGAATTAAAGGCGTGTGCCACCACACCCCACTAAGGCTGTTTCTTGTCTCTGCCTTCCACCTCCCCATCAGAGGGCTGGGATTACAGATGCGCCCCACAGCCCCTGGACAAAATTTAGGTTAAGGCTTGTGTAGTAACTGCTTTTTAAAAAAAACTTAAATAGGGGCTGGGGATTTGGCTCAGTGGTAGAGGCTTGCCTAGGAAGTGCAAGGCCCTGGGTTCGTCCCCAGTCTCAAAAAAAGAACCAAAAAAAACTTAAATAAATGCCTCTACCTTCTGAGAGCTGGAACCATAGGTAAGCGTAGCCTCCCTCCATCTCTCCATCCCTTCTTCCCTTCCTTCCTGTATAAAATATGTATTCAGTGTGTGTGTGTGTGTGTGTGTGTGTGTGTGTGTGTCCCATGTTTACAGGTCAGAGGACTGTTTGGGAAAACAAGTTCTCTCCTTCAGTCATGTGGGGGCTGGGGATCGATTTCATGTTGTCAGGTTGGCAGTAAGCGCCTTTTTATTTGCTGAGCTATCTCATTGGCTCTCTCTCTCTTTTTCTTAAAAGACCTTATTGATTTCATGTATATGAATACACTGTTGCTGTCTTCAGACACACCAGAAGAGGCCATCAGATCCCATTACAGATGGTTGTGAGCCACCATGGTGGTTACTGGGATTTGAACTCAGGACCTCAGTGCTCTTAACCGCTGAGCCATCTCTTCACACACATCCCTTACCCCTTTGTGACAAGGTCTCTATATGTAGCCCAGGTTAGCTTTAAACTAACCTTCCCAGGCCTCCTTGCTTTGGCCTCCGCAGTGCTAGAAACTGTAGGTGTGTTTCCGCCAGACCGGCACCTGGTCACTTTAATTTCGTTCTCCCCTCTGCACTTGATTGGAAAATTTAATCTTTAAAATATTTTTAAATTAATTTTATGCATGCGAGTGTTTTGCCTGAGTACTGTGCTGTGTGCCTAGCGCTTTCAGAGGTCAGAAAAGGACACTGGATCCTTTGGAACCAGAGATACCTTAGACTTGAGCTGCTATGTGGTGCTATGATTCGACCAGTGCTCTGACCTGATGGACCATTCCTATTAAATCCTTTTTAGGCACAGTCTCCTCCAGCCCACACCCGACCTGCCTGGCTGGCTACCCTTGTTGTTACCTTCAGTCGTTAACTACTTTCTGACCAGTGTGCAGCCCCAGATTCTATTCTCTGGAACAACGCTCAGCTTAAGCTGTGGAGTGACAGGGCCATCCCTGTCCCTTCCACACGTCCCATTCTCACACTTCCCAGCTGAAGTTGGGTGAGGTGTTCATGGTGTAATCTCCCTTTCCCTGGACCATTTTCTACCATGCTGACCTAGACTCAGCCAGAAGAGTAAGGCCTGGATCTAGTCTTCAAAGAGCCCCTGGCCTGGTAGGTCCCGGGATTCATCCACAGGTTTCTGCCACCCTCAGGAGAAAAGTCTGAACCCCTACTGGTATTTGGGGCCCAAGAATCTGTCCTACCCACTTTCCAAGCCCAGCATTTGGTTTCCTGTTCACCTTTTTTCTGGAGCTGCCACCCTCCCTTTGCCCGTGCGCCCTCCTGTCCAAGTCATTCCGTACTTGGCCTTTTCTGTCTTTGACCTTGGGCAGGTACACGGGTTATTTTCCCAAGTGTCAGGGCTGGAGAGATGACTCAGCAGTTAAGAGCACAGGCTGCTCTTCCAGAGGTCCCGAGTTCAAATCTCAGCAACCACATGGTGGCTCACAACCATCCGTAATGGCATCCAATACCCTCTTCAGGTGCGTCTGAAGACAGGGTACTCATTTACATTTTCCCAAGTGTCTGGTGTTGTCCATCACACGCCCTTCTCTTGGCCTGATGATTTATTCGGAGTCCTTCCTAGCTTCGGAGGACAGGGGCTGGGAGTACTTTTTATCTGTGTGCCCATTTACACAACAGCGCCCAAGACACACCTGAAGCTCAAACCACACCCCTGATGAGAAAACCGAGTTTAGACCCGGAAGGGGAGGCTCTCTGCTACTTGATTCCCCATTAAGCATTCGGCCACCCGTGCTCTGAGGCCGGTCCCTTGTGCACTCACAGATGTAGTAGTAGCTGTGTCCTTCCTTGAACTCCTTGCCCAAGGTGAAAGGCGTGAAGCGCTGGAATTTCTCCGACAGCTTCTCCGGGCCGTGCTTGGCACTGGGCTGGTTGCACTTCCAGCGAACCTGGTCCTTGGACTGGGGCTCGCATGTCACATACTCCTGGCGTTCCACCATGTACAGCGTGTATCTCTCCATGGCAGCATCTGCCACAGAGTCGTCCTCGTAATGTGGGCAGATGATGTCCAGATAGTCATTCAGCTGCACGTGCACGGTGTAGTCCTCCTCTCGGAACCTGGGCCCAGGCGAAGCAGGAGGAAGTCAGAGGTCAGCCCAGAGCCTCGAGCTTCCAGTGCATTACATCGTCCCTCGTGTTTCACACTGGGGTCCCAAAGACGTCTCCAGAACCTCAACTCCCATATTTACTGATCTTGGCTTCTTCATTCCCTCACTACCATCTCCTACTCAAAATCCAAATAACATCCACTAAGCATCTCTCAGGTACCGAAGCCTTCTAGAACGCCTCAGGTATTTCCCCAAGGACGCGCTTCTAAACATTTCACGAGCTCACTCGCCTTTCTATTCTATTGATGGATGTTTCCCCGGGGACTTCCTTAAATGCTGGTAGACTGCACCGTGGGCCGGTCTGTGCTTAGGAGCCCAGGCCTCTTTCTCTTTACCACACTGCCGAGCCCCTGTCACATCTCTGTCTTTACTTACCCGGTCCTGCCCCCCACCCATTCTCCCTCAGATTCCCACTATACTTCAGCACCCCGATCCCCAGTCCAAACCCAGATTCACAGATAATCAAACCCTATCAGTTTACCTCAAATCTCCCTTTCCTGTGACTCGTGTTTATGCCCTGATCTCCTCCTTCCATTTTCTCACTCCTGAAAATCGCTGTGATTTTATCTCCAAGAGTAACAATTTCACCTTCCCCTGATGAGAGGCTGCAGTTCTGAGACCAGAGACTGCCTCTGCCTTCCTCTTCTCCCCAGGTGGAGCCAGCTCCCCTCCCCCAGTTGGTCCCCTCAAGCCCTGCAGGCTCCAGCCTGACTGCCCACCGGCCCCTCCCCATGAGCCCCAGACACCTGGCTCCAGGCTGGGTAGGGTCTTAGCTGTAGGAAAGTGCTTCCCCCCTCCCGCTGAAAGCCAGTCAGCTTCTCTGAATTCCCCCAAGCACCGCCAGGGAGATGCTCTGCAGAGCTGGCTGCCAACTTGCTTTAAACCAAAGTCCTTGGCATGGGTGGTGCCCATGGTGATGGTGGGGTTCCATAGTAGCCACCCACCACCCGGTCATCATGATCCTTTAGAGCCCTGGCCTTGCAACAGCTTGCAGCCTCTAGAACTAGGCTTAGCAGGCCCCTCCCCCACCCCGGGGAAAAGAGAGAGAAGCAGAGGGAGGCTTTTAAAATTCCTCTCTGGAGAGATAAACATAGAAGCCATTTCAGAACAGGTATTTCAGCTCTGGGCCTGGCGTCTTTCCCCTATTCCCGTGATGGGCACTGACTCACTCATGCCTCATCCACCTCTGCTACCCGCCCAGGCGCTCCTGGGAGCCTGTGAGATTTTACCTTGTCAAATGTGAGCTGCCCCCTGGACCCCAGGACAGCCCAGTACCGGTTTGCCCAGTGCCAGCTTCTGGGCAAAAGGAGCAGAGAAGTCTGAAGAGCTAGGGTACCTCTCTCCAGGACCAGGGTCCAGCTCACAGTGGCACCTTTCTTTGACACTGCCTCTGCCTGGAGCCTGGTGATCCCAGGACTAATGCCCACTACCCTGAGTCACCTATGCAACCCTACACCCGCCCTATTCATTGCCACCTCATCTCTTCCCCCAAGCTGGGCCTGGCTAGACCGCCCATGACCTCCACTCTAGACGGACTTTCCTGTAGCTGTAAATAAGACAGGGTATGTGTGTGTCCAGAGGGCCAGGGCTGAAGCTATACTTAGCGTCCTATCTCCTACACTTAGCCCGCCCCTGACACTTAGTCTCCATCTGGAAAAGGGGGCTACATTAGTGGTGGAGAAGACAGGGAGGGGGGTAAGGAAGAGGCTCCTTCCTGAAAGAGAGGAAACCTGGGAGCTTGGGAACGGAAAAGGCCAGGGTTCCCCCCTCCCTACTCATGGCTCCCTGTCCCCTCCTCCTCCTTCAGCCAACACCTGGCATGGGCATAAACAGGGACTTTGCTCTTTCCCACTACCAGGACGGGACTAGGTCAGGGAGGCAAGGGGCAAGGCCCAAGGGCTGGCTGGGAGGTGGTAGTTAGTACCCGGGGCTGGGAAGGCACCCCCTTTAGGGGTGGCAGCTGGCCTCATCTTGCCCTCTGACATGCCCTAGACAACAGACCCTCAATAGGCAATGCCAGAGGAAACTGGCTCACTGGAGCTGGGAGTGGTTTAGTGGTATTTTGTGGCCTCGACCCCTCACCTCAACTGCTAGGCCGCTTTCTCCTTGGTCCACCATACCCCCTCTTAGGTTTTACCCATTACTGTTCTCCTAACTTGAGGAAACTCAAGGGCAAGAACAAAGGGCCCCGGCAGTGTCTTCCTCTCAATACCATTTGCTTCATTGCCCTAAAACCTGCCCGGGAGAAATTACCTCCTTCCTGTTACAGCCTTTGTAGCCCTGTGAAGCCCCACTCGGCTCCTCCCCAAGCTTTCCAGTGACACTACTCCTCTTACCGGTTCCTTAGTGTGACCACCTCAGCCACTCCCTCGGTCTACCCATGCACAGCATGTGCCTAATTTATGCCTCCCTCCCCAAAATCCTCGGAGGTACTCTCCAGACTCATCTTAAATACAGAATGCATACCTAATACCCCAAACGTGGGTCTCTCCTAAGGGTCTTCCCAGGGCTACTTTGAGCATTGTGCTTACTCTTGATGGCAAGAGTCGTCAGTAGGTGCCTGTCAGGATACAAATGCTCAAGTGGCACACCAAAAAGGGAGTGCACAGAAGTTTCGAGGTGGTACTTAAAGAATCCCCAGAGGCCAGGCCAACGTTCCACTATCAAGGCAGGAGCGCTCAGCATGAGAGCCTTACTTTAGAGTGATAGGATGCCAAAGGACTGAAACAGCGCCCGTGCAAGTAGACATGAGCAGGTTTCTGCCCTGGTCCGCTGTTGCCAGGTACTAAGGGGAGATACAGACTGAGGTGAGGAGCTATAGAATCCTTCCCACCCCTGGCCAGGGGTTGGCAGGGACAGTTACCCTGGGAAAGGGCATTGCCAACCCGGCACCCAGGCTGCCAGGGAGTCCCAGGGCTTACTTGGGATTTGAACTGTTCCAGAAGACGATGTGGCGGTCAGCAGCGGCCAGACTGCAGCACAGACCCAAGAGAGGGGCCCAAAGGAACTCCATAGCGCGGGGCCGGGCCGGGCCAGGCCAGGACGAAAGCTCCGCAGTGTAAGGTTCCCACTGGCTTCTCCACGGTACAGTAGGCACCACGATCACAAATCTGGCCTCTTTGCTGCTCGACTCCGCCTTTTGGGCTGGCGCCGCTCGACACCCGCCCCGCCCCCGCCCCGCCCGGCGCGCGCTGCCCCAGGGCTTGGTGGCTACAGAGGTGGAGGAAGGGAAAAGGCTTTGGAAGGGAGGACTCCGGTACCTCAGGGACGGAGAGCGCTTCGGGGTCTGCACAGATCCTCCCATAGCTGTGTGTTTACTTACGGGGGCGGCGAGTGTAGTGGGGGGGTTCTATGTGAGACTCTGTAGGCTTTGTGGGAGCTGGAAAAAGGGAAGAACTTACACGTGTGGGTCTGGGAACCATTGCAGCGAGGGGCGCCAATCTTGTCAGGGTGCGAGGTGGGGATATAACCACACCTTTCCTGAGATTCACACCCAGGTCCGTGCACTCGTCTTCTCACACTCTCTCGTGATCATCCCCACCCCCCATATCACTCCTCCATGCCTAGACTCTGGCTTGGCTGCCCCTCCCCACACAGACGCGACTGTTTGTTTTTGTTGGGTTTGTCAATGTTGTCTTTGTTCAAGAGATTGTGTCATCGCTTAGATGCCGGGAATAAAGTACGACGTTGTATGTGATCAAGTGTGTAACGTGTGCGGTCAGGACTAAGGGCTCCTCAGCCCATCAGTACTTTATGCGAGAACTCACAGGACCCTGGGGCTCACGGGGTGTGGGGGGTGTTATTAATTTTTTTTCTATAGCGCCAAAGTACACTAATGATCTGTTTATATGTTTCACGTGTGTCTTGAGCGAATGCATTCTTGCAGATGGAATGTGGGAATATGGTCATGAAGGGTGACAAACTAACCGACACATGTACATATGGCGTGTGTAAATGCATGTGATGGCGGGTAGGTGTAAAGACACTTGTGTGTGGAAGCGTGTGAAACGCCTGACATACATATGCTAATGTTTGTGAACAGTGTGTGAAGATGAGGAGAGACGTGTTTGGGCGTGCAGCGGGGGTGGGTTGGAGTGGGGGTAGTTTGGGCGGCTGTGTTTGACCCACGTCTGACTTGGGTCTTCCAGTCGGTGGGCTCTCAGTACCAGGCTCAGAACCCCTCCCCCGCTCCATGTAAACAACCCTGCAGGAATTCACCTCTCGAATCAGCAGCTGTCTGGAGAGGGGTTGGCGGCGTCTGCGCCTGACTTGGAGCTGGCGGGCAGGTGTTTGATTAGGCTCGAGTGCATTCTTGGAGCTGTAAAGTCAAAAGCTGAGTGTTTGGTAGTTTGCGCGTGTGTGGCGATGTGCCTGTGTGCGTTGCAGGGTGTGATGGGCGGGGGTTTCCTCCTTTCTTTGCGGCTGCGCATCAGAGCAAGCCGCAGACCCGGGGCTCTTTGCAGGGTCCGGCCCAGCTTCCTAGGCTTCCAGGCCGTTTCATCCCGGTTTTTTACGGCCAGGCTTGGCGGCAGACCCTATAATTACATCGGGCCAAGACGCCATGGCCAGTTCGGTGCTGAGCCTGCAGAGGAGGAGCTTGGAATTGAGGAGGGCTCTGGCTTTCCTCCTCCCCTTCCAGGAGGTGGGCCCTGCTTGTGGCTCTCATCATAAATATTTACAGAGCTCCAACTAGGTGCCGCGCCCCGTAACCCCGCGCCTGGGTCAGGGTCCGGCTTTGCACTAGCACACGCCATCTGCGCGCACACCTGCCCTAGAGGACGTGCCGGAGTCCCATGCAGATACTAGGTGCGGCTCGTCCCTCCCTCCGGGTTCGAAGTTTAACCGCAGCCCTGGGGAAGCACCTCACGTGCTTTTTGCTCACCTGGAGGAACACCTAGGTGAAAGTCTCCCTCGCGCCCCTCGTGGTGCGAGTACTCCCTCCCAGTTCCTTTGCTTCATAGGATTTTGATTTTGTTTTGTTCTTTTCTGAGTTGCGGGCGCAAGCACTAACAGTAGCCGGACAGTGTTTGTTGAGTGATGTCACTCACTATAAAGGTGTAAACTGTGGCTGCTGAGAAACTCGCAGGGAGTTAGGCAGTGGTACATCTTTAGAGAAATAGCCCAAGATTGCCTCCAGAGGAGACGGCTTTAGGCCCGATCACCTCTGCTGGCTGCCAGTCTACCTGGACTCAGCCTAGCGTAGACACGTCTGCCTCCTGTCTGCCAGGGAGTAAGGCTAGAGTAAGCTAGATGGAGAGAGTGCCGGAAACTTGCCACCGACTGGACGCAAAGCCTCTGGTTTAGGACGGTCGCCAGAATTTTCACTTCAGACCTTGATCCTATCCATGTATTTGCGCTTTTAGAGGTAGCTCATCTGTTTTGGCTACCCCTTGACTGGATATTGCCCCTTAGAGCGCAAGAACGAGTCTAAGTCAAATTCTCTGCCCTCCGGGAGTCCTGAAGTCGGTAGTTGGGCACATGTTTTCCTGGACTTGGGTAGTAGAGGAAATACGCCTGGCAAAACAATCTTGTTAAGTGCTGAAACTCAGATCTGTCACAGCACAGTCGCACGAGTGCTCCTGGAACCGCTGCGCCGACTGGTGGGCGGAGAGGAGAGTTTCAGGCTCTGTGAGACAGGGACGTGGACAATAGGAGGGACTTCAGAATAAATCTAGGCCTCCTGGGCATCGCAGTTCTAGCTTGCCCTGGCGTGTCTGGCTTTGTTTGGGGCTACCTGTTACCCTAAACTTGTGTACCTGCGTTGTCTCTCAGCACTCCCATCCCCAGGCAAACATCTGTGCTAAGTGGCAAATATGTATGAGGTGTCTGTCTGGGGAAAATCCCTCTGTGAATCTCTTCTGGGAATTTTTGGGGGGTAGGGTTAACTCTGGGTGTGCTGGGTGGGGGTGGGGAGAGCCTGTTCCCACAGAGAGCACTGTCTACCCTAAGGCAACTTTTCCAGACTGGAGCAGCCACAAACATTCAGCAGCATGACTTGATGCTTCAGGCCCCAGGGCATCTCTGGGTATTTGGATGAGGCAGTAGAACAGTGGGCCCTGAATTTGGAGCCACTTCTGCCTCACTCTGAAACTAATTTAGGAAAGTAAAGTCTACAGTGTCTCACTCTGTACGCAGAGCAAATGGTGTGTGCACGTTTTTTTGTTTTGTTTTGTTTTTTCAGTTTGGAAAATAGAGGGAGTAAAGAAAAGAGTTTCTAATGAGGGTCTCCCCCCCCATTTTAGATAGGGCATCATTAATATGTATCCCTGGCTGTTCTCAAACTTGTTATACAAACCAGGCTGGCCCCAAACTTATAGAGATCTGTCTTCCTCTGCCTCCTGAATGCTGGCTTTATAGGCAAGAGTTACAGGGCTGGAGATCTGGTGTAGCATTTAAGCTCACTGGCTGCCCATCCAGAGCACCAGTATTCTAATCCCAGTACCTACTTGGTGGCTTGAAGCCTGTTCTATGGGATCAAGGCCCACTTTGGGTCTCTGAGGCAGGGACATGTAAGTGGTGCAGAGAACTCTGTGCAAGGCAAATCATCTACACACATTTTTTTTTTTTTTTTTGGTTCTTTTTTTCGGAGCTGGGGACCGAACCCAGGGCCTTGCGCTTCCTAGGCAAGCGCTCTACCACTGAGCTAAATCCCCAACCCCTCACACATTTTTTTTTTAAAGAGGAAAAAAAAACTTAAATAAATCACATGGACTGAAGGGATAGATGAGTCATTAAAAGGCTGGGCTATCGGGTTGGTGGTAACACAGGCCTTTAACCTCAGCACTTGGGAGGCAGAGGCCAGAGGATCTCTGTGAGTTTGAGGCCAGTCTGGTCTACAGAGCAAGTTCCAGGGCAGACAAGGCTACCCAGAGACACCCTGTTTCAAAAAACAAAACACGGGCTGGAGAGATGGCTCAGAGGTTAAGAGCACCGACTGCTCTTCCAGAGGTCCTGAGTTCAATTCCCAGCAACCACATGGTGGCTCACAACCATCTGTAATGGGATCAGATGCCCTCTTCTGGTGTGTCTGAAGACAGCTACAGTGTGCTTGTATACATAAAATAAGTAAATAAATCTTTTTAAAAAAAAAAAAAAACACAAAGGCTGGACCCACAACCAAAAATCAAAACAAGCCAGCCGGTGGTGGCGTATACCTTTCATCCCAGCACTCGACTTGTTCAGAAAAACCAAAACCAAAGCCAGCAAACAGTCAATCACCTGACACCACTCTTTGGACAGAATTATGAACATGACTCATTTCTGCTGGGACAACGATGCTTAATATTTGATTGTCAGCAGGAGACAAAGGTGGGAAGAGGAAGGCTTGGGCTGAATGTGGGCGCCACTGTACCCTAGGCCGGGGACATCTGGATTGAATGAAAAGGAAAAGCAAACGAATGGGTCCTCCAGTGCTTTCTGACCATAGCTGCCCATGACCGGCTGCCTCCCGTTCCTGCCGTCAAGTCCTCCCCACTGTGGTACACTGTACTCTTAACTCGGAGACAAAGTAAAATCTCCCTTCAGTTGCTTTTGGAAGGCATTTTTGTCCTGGCTGTGAGGAAAGTAATTAACACAGGGCTTTCCTCTGATTACCACCCCGACAGAGTCTGTTTCCATTACATACAAACTCACATACCGTACATTTAACTCCAGAAATGAGATGCTTGTTATAACACACTAAGCATGAGTTCTGCCCACTAGGGGGCCACACCCCAGCCCTGGAATTGGTTTATTTTTCAAACCTAAGACCCATGCATCGGAGACAAACCCTCTAATACTGGTCTACATTCCCTGGTGTCCATGGGCTGGCTTTACTCTCACGACCCATTTGCCACAGCCTCTTAACTTCTGAGAGTACAGGCATACCATACTCAGCTGCAAAAAAAAAAAAAAAAAAAAAAAGCGTTTGCTATTGCAAGTCAGAGTCGAAAAGACATTAGAGGATACTTACATTCTCATCTACATGAAAGAGGACAGGATAGAGGAACGGATGTGCAGAGAGTGCTCTGGCGTAGCAGACATCCCGGAATATCAGACCAAATCTGGTGGAGTGGGAGGAGAGGAGACAGAAGCTGATGTGGTGATCATGTTGCCAAGGACCCCGATACCATGCTTGAGAAGACTGCTTAAGTGCAAGGTGCTTAGCTGGGAACCACACTCAGAGTTGTCTTTTTTTTTTTTTTAAAGATTTATTTATTTATTATATATTAGTACACTGCAGCTGTCTTCAGACACACTAGAAGAGGACATCAGATCTCATTTACAGATGGTTGTGAGCCACCATGGGGTTGCTGGGATTTGAACTCAGGACCTCTGGAAGAGCAGTCAGTGCTCTTAACCACTGAGCCATCACTCCTGTCCCAGCGTTGTCTTTTAATAAAAAGAAAATCAGTTGCTGTGGGGAGTGGAAGCCGGATGGAGGTGGGGGTCAGGGGTGGAGGGGTAGAACTCAGTGACAAGGGTTCCAGTGTGATCTGGCTTGTGAACAGGTGCTTGCAGGACAGGATGGAGGCAGTCAGAGCTGAACAGTGGGCACAGGCAGGGAGAGTTCAGGGGCAGTGGCTAGCAGCATGCAGCTCATAGGCAGGAGACTCCGCAGAGCAGTTAGCCGAGCAAGGGCCCAGGACGCTGCACCAGTGATGTGGGCTGGAAGTGACATGATAATAGACAGCAACTAGTACTTCAACCGGAAACCCTAGGCCAACCTACAATCCCAGTACCAGGAAGGCAGAAGCAGGGGGATATCTGATCTGCGGACTTCAAGGCCAGTCTGATCTACATAGTGAGTTTTAGGAGGCACAGAGAGATCCTGTCTTAAAAAGCAACGACAAACCCCAGAAACCCTTCCCCACCTTAGAGGACACCAGAGGTCCAATCCTCTCTACCTGTCTGCTCTGCTGTCTCAGGAGCCTGCTTGACAAGGTCCGTGCCGGAAGGGAACTCCGTCCTCTGTGAATGGCATGGTCATTCACCATCTTGAAATCAGAGTGGCTGACAGGATCAGGGATATTAATAGCCCCTGTGGAAAGCTGAGAGATGGAGGAAGGCTCATTAACCCCTCACCTGAGATCCGGGGACTCCTGTGTGCCCTCCACCCCCACATGTATGTAATCCTGCCACAGCTTATGGCCCCTGGTCTCTGTGTGTGCATGTGTGTGAGTGTGTGTGTTAGTATTTATAGGAAAGAGAATGCTAACTAAAGGGGAGGCTTTTGTGAGGTGGTTCCTCATGCATGGTGGAGTTTTGTTTTTTGTTTGTTTGGGTGATTCGATTGTTTGGGGGTTTCTTCTTCTTCCTCCTCTTCCTCCTCTTCCTCTTCCTCCTCTTCCTCTTCCTTTCTCCTTCTCCTTCTCCTTCTTCTTCTTCTTCTTCTTCTTCTTCTTCTTCTTCTTCTTCTTCTTCTTCTTCTTCTTCTTCTTCTCTTTATATGAGTACACTGTAGCTGTCTTCAGACACACCAGAAGAGGACATCAGATCCCATTACAGATGGTTGTGAGCCACCATGTGGTTGCTGGGAATTGAACTCAGAACCTCAGGAAGAGCAGTCAATGCTCTCAACTGCTGAGCCGCTTCTCCTGCCCGGGGTTAACCTCGTCTAACCCTTTGTCATGTTCCTGTAAGTTCTTGGCTCACCACACGGGACCACCACTGCTGCTCAGTCTGGTATGACTAGATGCTCACACCTCCTGAGGAAAAGTCACACAACACTGCCTCACAGAGCCATCTTCACGCTTCAGGGGCCACACAGTAAGGAAAGGTGGCAAGTGTCCCCAGAACACGCTCTCTTTCAGGGTTTGGTGCAGCTTCAGGCTAGCCTCAGCTCTTCAGTGTGGGACCCAAACAGGGACTTTTATGTACACATCGGGCAAGCTTTCTACCACTGAGGTACACCTCTGTCCCCTTTTGCTATTTTGTTTGAGACCAAGGATCTTGCTAAATTGCCCAAGCTACCCTTGAAGACCCAAACTAGCTTTGAACTTTCAACCCTCCTGTTTCATTCTCTAAGGTAGCTGGGCTTGCAGGTATGAGCAACCATATAATATTTTTCCAATTATGAATAAGATGATCACCTTGGAAAGTTTGGAAAAACAGAGAGCAATATTACCCATGAGAGCTGCCTCTGAAATGTGTGAACTTTGACTCCTTCCCAGATTCTGTAATTCTTGTGGCAAACACCCTGAGAGGTTATGGCTTGATTCTTAGGGGGCCAGGGTAGATTCTCTTATATTTGCTGTAGGATTTATGATAGTATTGTTCATCTGTGCCTTTGATGTGCGCTCTCTGGTCTTTATGGGCCGGTGCAAACACCTGAGCAGTTAAGGAGAATGAGGCTCAGATAGGACAGGTGCTATTTGGGTCTCAGACTGGTGCCCTCGGTGGATCTTAGGTCCTAAGGAGCTATTTCTGTCCCCATCCACAGCTGATAGCCACAGTCCCAGGAATGAAAGAAAGGCTTCAAAGTGCCTTGAGAAAGTTACCATGAGAAAATGGAGAGCTGGTGTTCAGAGAAGGAAAGGGCCAGAGCAGGATCTCTGCCCCAGAGCCAGAGCATTGTATGTAGAAGAAGAGTGGGCTTGGGTGGGAGGCCCTAGGACGGGAGGACCTTCTTACCACAGCTTCTGATACTGTCCCCAGAGCTCAAGCTAGACTGGTCCTGATAGTGCTCACCTGTGTGTTAGACACCTACTGAGAGACGTGATTCAGAGGATGCCTGACCATGAGTCAGAAGATGGTGCCAAGAAGTTTGGGTTTGTGTCTTGGCTGTGGAAACTGAAGAAAGTTATTTATTCTGAGCCTCACTGGCTGTTTTTGCCTCCCCAGACCCTGCTTGTGAAATGGAGGCTTTCTCCCTGGAAATAAGGCAACTGAATAAACCTTGACTGGAAGAAGGCCTAGTGGGGAGACTGTGGGAGGAGGCATCCTAGAGCAGAGTGTGGCCCTAGGCTTTCCAGGTTGATTGGATTCTGTGCTCCTGGAGGAGAATGGGGTCTCTAGAACACAGGTGTGGTGGGAGGAGGAGGCATACATAGTTGTTGTCTTAGTAAGGATGTGACAGATTCCCTAGGGCCATGGCAGCTAAGAGATCAGGGTTACAGCCTGGCAGACAGTGGGTGGCAGGAAGGCTTGTGAAAGTCGGTGTCACAGGAAGGGACAAGGCATAACCAGAGAAACTCTAGTGGCTCCACTGTTTGGTCTGGCACCTGTGGGAGTGAGGGGAAAGATTGGAGAAAGTGTCTGTCCTGTGGACCATACTTGTCTCTTCCCTGTCTGTTCTTCCTGCTCCTCTCTAGTTGTCTGTCCCTCTCCTGCTATGGCCTTAGCACTAACCCTGGACACTGGTCTGCACAGCATATTCTGCGCTAGGTGTTAAACAGGAGTGTGAATGGACCTCCTAATGTTGGGGATGATACATGAGACATAGGTGGGAGACACAGCTGGGGTGGTGCAAGGAAGGGACCAGAGAGGTTTGGGCAGAAGGATACAATAGAGCACAAGGTTAAGTAAACAGCGATGTGTGTGTGTGTGTGTGAGTGTGTGAGTGTGTGAGTGTGTGTGCGTGCGTGCGTGTGTGTGTGTGTGTGAGTGTGTGTGTGCGAGTTTGTGTGTGCGTGTGAGTGTGTGTGAGTGTGTGTGTGTGTGTGTGTGTGTGTGTGTGTCAGTGTCAGGGTATATGCCAGATAGACTCTGGGGTGGTCCTTCGGCAAAAGGAGTCTGAGTTGAAATATGCTGAGGCATACTTTTTAGATTTATTTTATTTTGTATGGTACATGGACCACAGACGTGCATGGTACTGAAGGAAGTGGTAAGGTAAGCCTCGTGGGTGTTGGGAACCAAACCCAGGTCCTTTGTGACATGTACTTTTAACCACTGAGCCACCTATCCAGCCCCAGTTGAGCTGGGACATTTTAAATTGGTCTGGAGAAGGAGCCCTAAGGCCATCCAAAGCTGGCCTCAGAAACAAGCTTACAGGATGGATTTGACTGTTTCCCTAGGCAAAAGGAAAACAGAACTGGAGAGGGTTGAAGAATAGATAGTGGCCAGTGTCTGGGGAATAATAACAGCGTTAGCTCGTGTTTGCAGAAGCATTTTCCAGTCCAGACTCACTTGAAGCCCTTTATGGTCAGTAAGGCCCTTCACTGCTGCAGTCGGCCTAAGAGCTAGACTCTACTGGGGTCTTTGTTTTGCATATGAAAGCACAGAGAAGCTGGCAGTGTTCTTGAGAACACACAACTAGAAAGTAGTAAAGCCAGAATGTACAAGGCAATAGCTTGAGAGCCCTGCGTTACCCATTCCTTGAGAGAAATACTAAGGCCTGGGGAAGCCCACTAGAAACAGGCACAAGACCATTTCAGGGAGTCTATTTGGAATGCATGTGTGAGTGTGTGTGTGCGCGCGCATGTGGTGAAGAGTTGAGCCATCCTTTAAGCAGCATCAGGAGCTGTGGTGGTAGGCGCTGTTAGGGAAGTTGAGACTCAGTATTTGATTGCCCAGGTCTATTCTGCCGATGCCCAGGCAATTAGACACTTCCCCGCACCCCAAGCCCAGAACTCCCGATGCACTGGACAAGCTCAATCAATCACTCAATCGCTGAGTTTAGAATTCAATTCTCACCGGTCAGTCATGGTCCTGATTATTCTTGTGGCTGCACTCTGTTCTTTGGGTTCTACTCCTTAGCCAGGATAAGCCAACCCTTTCCTTCCTGTCTATGACCTGCTAACTCTTCCATTTCCCTCCAGTGAGTTCCTCTTGCTTCAAGGGAGACCCAGATCAATTTCTGTCACTGACAAGCCAGAACCTGGACCACCAGAGAGGGAGTAGGTAACGGGTATGAGGCAGGATGGAGGTCTCATGCATACCGTGGGTGAGGGGGGAAATCAGAGGCAGATCTGGGTTTGTAGGAAGGACACGGAGTTCCGTTTTAGCAGGTCACATTTCAGTGCTTGGAATTTCCTGAAGAATGAATTGTCAAGAAGCTGCAAATCGGGGCCCAGATCTGGGTATATTTCCTTCAGTTCAAGGGGTGGAGATCCAGCATAGAGTTTAACTGTGCACCCCTGCAATCACCATGTGAAAGGGCAGAGAGCTGGCAGCACCTTACCTCGAGGGAGCCAGGCAAGTGTCCTGAGAAGGGAGGGCAAGAAGGAAGGTGTCCTGTTAGAGAAGCAAATGACAGGCCAGTGTCCTGAAGGAAGAGGCCCCTCTCGTGGTTCAGCCACTGCCAAAGGAGGCTCCTATCAACCTGTCCTGGCCTTTAAGGTCATTCCCCAACCTATTCCGGTGACCAAGAGCTGCTGCAGAGAGAGTCGCCAGGCTCAGGACACTTACGATACCTATGGTACCTGAGAGATAAGGTATTCTGTGCACTTAGGATAAAGGGGAGTCCCAGGAGACCCTTAATGTCTGGGGTTGCAGGCGTGTACTGGCAGGCTCAGTTAAGGATTTCCTTTGGGTTGGGGAAATCTGGGCCAAGCTGTAGATAAGGAGGGAGGAAGCCACAGAGAGATCCAGGAGATCCAGGAGATGCACCAGTAAAGTGAGGATGCAGGCCCCAAGAGGATTAGGAAGGGATTTGGTTAGGAGCAGACAGTCAAGCCACTGGGGCTATTTCTCAGAGTGGGGCTGGAAGGGAGACAGAGGAAGAGAGTGGTAGCTCTGCAGTCATCAGCTTCTTTAGTCCTTACCCCCGCAGAGCATGGGCCTTAGAGGCAGACTTTTAGGGATGCAAATCCTCATCCCATTGTACCCCTAACCCTGTGTAAGTCACAGCCCTGTCTACTTCCTCCCCTAGGAAAAAGGGATATAACTGTCTGTGCTTAGTATTAAGTGACGTTTTGTTTTAAAGTGCTCGGTGGCTGGCACATCTGGCACACAGAGAGACTTTGTACGCGCTGTTTCATGGTGGCTCTTACAATGGCAGTAGCAGGTTTCAACCCAGTGGGTTTTCTCCACCATGACATGTGAGCCTTCCACTGCCCTGGAGGGTTCCACTCAAACTCTGCCACGCTCCTCAGAGGGCACTCCTCGTGGGTTCATAATGTGTTTGTGCTTGCTGAGGGTGGCAGCTATTCCCTCTACAGTGTGGTACTGTGTTCCTGCTGACAGGGGCTGGGGCAGCAGGAGCTTTCTCGTGTCACCTCTGTAGGGAGGTTCCCATGACAGCCGTTGGTTTCCATGTGTCACTTTTCATTCACAGTAGCACATGGATGGTGCCATCACCTTCCATGGAACCGGACAGAGGGTGGCTTTGGATGCTTGCCCCTTGGCTGGCTTGTATTAGGATTTCAGTTCTGCTTGGGGACAACATCTTTCCAATGAGTCACTTGGAAACTTCCTCAGCCTGTCTGGCCGTCACTCCTGACTGCTCGGTGACTTCTGACCCCAGCGCGTACACAAGCTGTCAGGTTCTCATGACTGACTTATTATGGCCCCTCCTTGGATGGCAACCCATTCCTGCTGAAAGCTGAACAAGCTAAGCTCTGCTGTAGTCAAGAGCGCCCCAAAACAAAGAGGTCAGGGTTGAAGATCCAGGGCTCAATCTGTCAGCATCAGAAGGAGCCAGACCCCTTGCACAGCTTGAAGTGAAATTTCCCCAACTGTAGGTCACCTTACTCCAACTTAGTCACCTTCTGTGCCCAACCTCTGCCAGGCAGAGGACAAACTCATGACCACCACTCCCTGCACCCCCTCCCAGAC